>NC_142064.1:2007500-2217500 GCF_059756535.1 Pantherophis guttatus
TGAAGATATATGAAGAACA
Source organism: Pantherophis guttatus (assembly GCF_059756535.1). NCBI lineage: Eukaryota > Metazoa > Chordata > Lepidosauria > Squamata > Colubridae > Pantherophis > Pantherophis guttatus. The sequence goes on from NC_142064.1 coordinate 2,007,520, forward strand.
GTTGCAGGATTATGGTGTTCCAATATCTCAGGGGCTTCCCCAAAGAAGAGGGGGTCAACCTGTTCTCCAAAGCACCTGAAGGCAGGACAGGAAGCAACAGATGGAAACTAACCAAGGAGAGAAGCAACCTGGAACTAAGGAGGAATTTCCTGACAGTTAGAACAATTAATCAGTGGAACTCTTGCCTCCAGAAGTTGTGAATGCTCCAAAAGTGGAGTTTTTAAAGAAGAGATTGCACAATCACTTGTCTGGAATGGTATAGGGCAGTGATGGTGAATGTTTTAGACACTGAGTGCCCACAGTGTGCATGCACGCCCAAACTGCAAGGTGCGGGCACATGTGCATGCCCCCCGGGCATGCGCCCCTGCACCCCACACATGCATGGAAGAAACCTGAGGACCAGCTGGCCGATGGGAGGCGCATGCATATGCACTGTAGAGACCTGAAACAGAGCTGCAGCAATGCCGTGCGTACTTACAGAGACAGCTCTGCATGCCACCTCTGGAATGCGTGCCATTGGTTCGCCACCACTGGTATAGGGTGGCTCTTGTTTGAGCATCAGGTTGGACTAGATGACCTCCAAGGTCCCTTCCAACTCCGTGATTCTGTTATGCCTCTTGCAGCACTCGTACCCACCTAGCACCATTGCAGAACAGGGCATGCTCAATGCCCAGCGTGTTTAAATCCTCGATGGGCAGATGAATCCTTTTAATGGGCTTGCAAAGTGGTTACTACGAAGATCCTCCCATCCCCATCCTGGACGGCTTCTCTGCAATCCAGAGCAGGGCCCTGAAGGGAATTGAATCCTCTGGCCATTTTGGCCTTGGAAGCAGCTCATCTTAATGCATTAAAAAAAAAAAATTGCATTATAGCAATATCTCACCAGGACTTGAAAGTTTCCTTCTGCTTGTCTTTTTTCTTTCTGCTTATCCTTCCTTCCTTCCTTTCTCTTTCTTTCTTTCTTTCTTTCTTTCTTTCTTTCTTTCTTTCTTTCTTTTCTTTCTCTTTCTCTTTCTCTTTCTTTTTTTTCTTTCTTTCTCCAGCTTTTTCTCTCTCCTTTTCTTTGTTTCTCCCCAGTGTCTTCTCAGGCAAACCTTACACCGCTATTAAAGGCAGGGGGAGCCTTTCAACCCTGGGGGCAGGGGTGGGGGGCAGAGCAGTGACTGAGCCCAGATTTATTAAGGGGTGAGGTCCTCTTCAGATCATGAAAAAAAGGCAGGAGGGGGCAGCATCCAGTGAAAGGATCTTGTTTTTCAAGATCTCCATTAGATAAAATTCAATTAGAAAAGGAGGGGATGTCTGTAGGATTGATTGATTGATTGATTGATTGAGTTATTTATTGACAGGGATTGAAAGCATGCCTTACTCCCTCCAGTTCAGGGGTCTGGACATTATTCAAAGACAGAACAATTAGATGCAAGAACAAAAGACACTGCATCCAGTTCTGGTCACAACACAAAAAAAAGATGTTGGAACAATCAGCAGTTAAGAAATAGAATAGAGTAGAGTAGAGTAGAGTAGAGTAGAGTAGAGTAGAGTAGAGTAGAGTAGAGTAGAGTTGAAATATGGAAATAGAATAGAATAGAATAGAATAGAATAGAATAGAATAGAATAGAATAGAATAGAATAGAATAGAATTATGGAATAGAGTAGATAGAGTAGAGTAGAGTAGAGTAGAGTAGAGTAGAGTAGAGTAGAGTAGAGTAGAGTTGAAATATGGAATTAGAATAGAATAGAATAGAATAGAATAGAATAGAATAGAATAGAATAGAATTATGGAATAGAGTAGATAGAGTAGAGTAGAGTAGAGTAGAGTAGAGTAGAGTAGAGTAGAGTAGAGTAGAGTAGAGTAGAGTAGAACAGAACAGAACACAACAGAATAGAACAAAACAGAACAGAATAGAATAGAATAGAATTCTTTATTGGCCAAGTGTGATTGGACACACAAGGAATTTGTCTTGGTGCATACGCTCTCAGTGTACATAAAAGAAAATATACAGTACATTCGTCAAGAATCATAAGGTACAACACTTAATGGTAGTCATAGGGTACAAATAAGCAATCAGGAAACAATATCAATATAAATATTAAGGATACCAGCAACAAAGTTACAGTCATACAGTTGTAAGTGGGAGGAGGTGGGTGACAGGAACGATGAGAAGATTAATAGTAGTGCAGACTTAGTGAATAGTTTGACAGTGTTGAGGGAATTATTTGTTTAGCAGAGTGATGGCGTTGGGGAAAAAACTGTCCTTGTGTCTAGTTGTTCTGGTGTGTAGTGTTCTATAGCCTCGTTCTGAGGGTAGGAGTTGAACCAATTTATGTCCAGGATGCAAGGGGTCTGTAAATATTTTCCCAGCCCTCTTTTTGACACGTGCAGTATACAGGTCCTCCATGGAAGGCAGGTTGGTAGCCATGTTTTTTCTGCACTTCTAATGATCCTCTGAAGTCCTTCATGGCTCTGAAGCCATGAAGTCCTCAGAAAACACAGGTAGTTCTCAACTTACGACCCCAATTGAGCCCAAAATGCATGTTATTAAGTGAGTTTTGCCCCACTTTATGACTTTTCTTGCCGTGAATCACTGCAGCCGTTAAATTAGTAACCTGGTTATTAAGTGAATCTGGCTTCCCTGTGGACTTGGCTTGTCAGAAGGTCGCAAAAGGGGATCACGTGACCCCGGGGCAGACACTGCCACCGTCATAAATATCAGTCAGTTGCCAGCTGTCTGAATTTTGATCACACACACGAGTATGGGAACGGTCGTAAATGTGAAAAAAAAACCCGTAAGTCGCTTTTTTTCAGTCTGTTGTAAGTTTGATCGGTCACTAAATGAACTGTTGCAAGTCGAGGACTAACCTGTATGTGAGCATTTATGAGGCAGGTCATGTTTCTCCCCATCCAGCTACCATGTAGCTGTCAGGGCTATTACTGAATAGCTTCCCTCCAGAGGAGTCTTTCTCAACCTTGGAAGCTTGAAGATGGGTGGACTTCAACTCCCAGAATCCCCCAGCCAGCGCTGCTGGCTGGGGGATTTCTGGGAGTTGAAGTCCACCTATCTTCAAGCTACCAAGGTTGAGAAACACTGCTCCAGAGGTTGTGGCTGCTCCATCCCTGGAGGTTTTCAAGAAGAGATTGGACAACTATTTGTGTGATATAGTATAGGGCAGGAGGTCAGCAACCTGTGGCTCTGGAGCCGCTTGTGGCTCTTTCACCCCTCTGCTGCGGCTCCTTGTCACTCAAAATATGCGTCACCACCGCCAATGTGCGACACCCACCGGCACATGATTTATTGAGCTTTTCAACCCCCAGAACACCAGCCATGGATAAATCCAAGACAAGAAAAGTTTCAGAAGAAAACAGAGCGTTTAATTCAACTGCATATGCTTGTTTTGTGGCCGCTCAGGAAATAGGCACAGGAGGGGTTTTGTGGCTCCCGGTATTTTCTTTTCTGTGGGAAACCGGTCCAAATGGCTCTTTGAGTGTTTAAGGTTGCAGAGCCCTGATATAGAGTCTCCTGCTTGAGCAGGGGGTTGGACTAGAAGACCTCCAAGGTCCCTTCCAACTCGGTTGTTTCTATGCTATTTCCCTCCTTAATGAATTCATTTGAGGTTAGAGGAAGTCCTCAGTTGCTGTCCAAAGTCTGAAGCTTTCAGATGGAGAGACTTCCTTCTTCCCTCTGGGCAAAGGAGCCTCTTGAGCACAAGAACAAGCAAGGATTGTGAAAGGACAATCATCTGACGGCGCCAGCAACTCGGGGGACTTCCCAGGCTCTGAAGCATTCAGATGCTGGATCCAAATGGCCCATTCATCTCTTTTCTTCATTGCAGTGTCTTCATACAAAATGCATGAGGCTACCCATCAGAGAGTCCATTAAAACAGCTGGAAACATTCTCTTGTTCAGTGCAACATGGGTGAGGAGGGAGGGAGGGAGGAGAAAGAAGGAAGGAAGGAAGGAAGGAAGGAAGGAAGGAAGGGGAGACAAGGAAGAGAGAGAAGGAAAGAAAGAAAAGAAAAAGAGAGAGAGAGAAGGACAGCAGGCAGGAAGGAAGGAAGGCAAAGGAGGAAGGAAGGAAAGAAAGAATGGGATAGAGGGAAGAAAGGGACAAAAAAGAAAGGAAGGAAGGAAGGAAGGGGAGACAGGGAAGAGAGAGAAAGAAAGAAAGAGAAAAGAAAGAGAGAGAGAGAGAGAGAAGGACAGCAGGCAGGCAGGAAGGAAGGCAAAGGAGGAAGGAAGGAAGGAAGGAAGGAAGGAAGGAAGGAAGGAAGGAAGGAAGGAAGGAAGGAAGGAAAGAATGGGATAGAGGGAAGAAAGGGAGAAAAAAGGAAGGAAGGAAGGAAGGAAGGGGAGATGGAAGAGAGAAGGAAAGAAAGAAAAGAAAGAGAGAGAGAGAGAGAAGGACAGCAGGCAGGCAGGAAGGAAGGCAAAGGAGGAAGGAAGGAAAGAAAGAATGGGATAGAGGGAAGAAAGGGAGAAAAAAGAAAGGAAGGAAGGAAGGAAGGGGAGACAGGGAAGAGAGAGAAAGAAAGAAAAGAAAAGAAAGAGAGAGAGAGAGAGAAGGACAGCAGGCAGGCAGGAAGGAAGGCAAAGGAGGAAGGAAGGAAGGAAGGAAGGAAGGAAGGAAGGAAGGAAGGAAGGAAGGAAGGAAGGAAGGAAGGAAAGAATGGGATGGAGAGAAGAAAGGGAGAAAAGAAGGAAGGAAGGAAGGAAGAAAGAAAAACAGGGAAGGGAAGGAAGGACATAAGGCAGGCAGGCAGGCGGGAAGGAAGGAAAGGGAAGAAAAGAAAAGGGGTGTCATTCAAACGAAAAAGACATTTTTCTTTGGATTTCGATTTGAGTTAATTCACCGGGCTCACGTTTTAATCAGAGTCCCAAACATCAGCTTTAATTACTGCCATTTCATTAGTTCAGCCTAAAATGAACTGGTTGAACTAATTGGCACTGAAGTCTGACTTTAATGAAATTGTGAGCAAAGCAAATTAATCAAAGCTGAGCTTCTCCCCCAAATGGCTGAGAGGCAGGAATTAACATTTCACACCCAGCCTTTTTTTTTTTTTTTTTTTTTTTCTTAACACAAGTCAGGCTACCCAGCAGGGACTTTACGACACGGTGCTGAAGAAAGTCACTTTTCCCAGCCTTCCCCATCTGACACCGTCTCCGAGGGGGAAGAGGGAATGGAGCTGGCAGAGAGAGACAGAGAGAGACAGAGGCGGAGCCTGGGCCATCCGTCAGCCCTCAGGTGGAGAGTCAACAGCCCCCAGGTCTGGAAGTGACTGATGAGGAAGAGGAGGAACAGCTGGATCCAGTGCCTGAAGCAGGGATGCGCAGAAGGCAGAGAGGAGAGGAGAGTAGTGGAAATCTATGGGCCGGTCCCTGGGATGGAAGAGCCACTGCTGCAAGTGAAGCCCCTCCCTAGCTCTGGGGATAAAAGGCAGGGACGGAGATGAATAGATGTGGCAGACAACGATTCTTCTCCCCTGCCAGACAGACTTGTTAGCCTGCAGTGAAAGAGAAACTTTTTGCTGGGGCTGCCGGCGCTCCTAATAAAGGAATCATTGATTTAAAATACAGAGGGTTTGTTGCGTTTGGGGAGCTGGATCAGAACAGAAATGGAGAGTTCCGTGCATTCACGCCTGTCACTCTCATGGAACCATCCCCTCTCCTCCCCTCCCCACCGGTCCATCATCCTGGAAAGATTGGGGACCGTTGGTCTGGTGTATCTGCAAGGCACCAATGGGGGTAAATCCAATTCCAGGAATGACCCCAGCTTTCATTCGCACCTTGTGGTTCCTGATCCATAATTTGCCACTTTGAGGAAACTCTTTATTTAGTAGGACTCATAGAAACATAGAATCCTAGGGCTGGAAGGGACTTTGGAGGTCTTCTGGTCCAACCCTCTGTCCGAGGCAGGAATCCTTAGACCCTCCAGAACAAATGGTTGTCCAATCTTTTTTGGAAGACCTCCAGTGTTGGAGCATCCACAACTTCTGGAGGCAAGTTGTTCCACTGATTAATTGTTCTAACTGTCAGCAAATTTCTCCTTATTTCTAGGTTGCTTCTCTCCTTGATTAGTTTCCATCCCTTGCTTCTTCTCCTGCCTTCTGGTGCTTTGGAGAAGAGGTTGACCCCTTCTTCTTTGTAGCAGCCCCTCAGATATGGGAAGACTCAGATATATCACTCCTAGTCCTTCTCTTCTCTAGACTGTCAAGAAATTCCTCTTGTATAAGCGTTATATAAGTGATATTAGAAATATTATGTTTAAGAAATAGGATTTTATATATGGGGGGTTAAGAAATTTTTTTTTTAGGGGTGTTAGTTTAATGATTGGTTATGCAATTTAGTTTATTGTTAAAGGTTAATAGAAATACCTTGTGTTCTGCTCTGGGAAGTTGGGGAGGGGGAGGGGGGTTGGGAGGGGGGGTTGTGGGGAAATTGTGTTTGTTGTAAAACTTTTTCAATAAAAAAAAAAAAAAAGAAAGAAATTCCTCTTTATTGCCAGGTTCGATCTCCCTCTGAGGGGCTTCCATCCATTGCTTCTTGTCCTATCCTTATGTACTTGGGACAATAGGTCAACCCCCTCTTCCCTGTGACACCCCTTCAAGGAGTGGAAGATGCTATCGTATCACCCCTGGGCCTTCTCTTCATTAGGCTAACCCAGGGGCCTCAAAACTTTAAGATTTGTAATTTCAATCGGAATAGAGCCAGAAGGGACCTTGGAGGTCTTCTAGTCCAACCTACTGTTCAAGCAGGAGACCCTATACCATTCCAAACAAGCGATTGTTCAGACTCTTCTTAAAGACCTCCAGTGATGGAGCACCCACAACATCTGGTGGCAAGCAGTTCCAAGATTTCAAGTTGCTTGATTAGTTTCTATCCATTGCTTCTTGTCTTGCCTTCAGTCTGCATGGCTGGCTGAGGAATTCTGGAAGTTGAAATCCACAAATCTTAAAGATAGAATGGAATGGAATGGAATGGAATGGAATGGAATGGAATGGAATGGAATGGAATGGAATGGAATAGAAGTAGAAGTAGAAGTAGAAGTAGAAGTAGAAGTAGAAGTAGAAGAAGTAGTAGAAGTAGAAGTAGAAGAAGTAGAAGTAGAAGTAGAAGTAGAAGAAGTAGAAGTAGAAGTAGAAGTAGAAGTAGAAGTAGAAGAAGTAGTAGAAGTAGAAGTAGAAGTAGAAGTAGAAGTAGAAGTAGAAGAAGTAGAAGTAGAAGTAGAAGAAGTAGAAGTAGAAGTAGAAGTAGAAGAAGAAGTAGAAGTAGAAGTAGAAGTAGAAGTAGAAGTAGAAGAAGTAAAAGAAGAAGAAGTAGAAGTAGAAGAAGTAGAAGTAGAAGTAGAAAAAGTAGAAGTAGAAGTAGAAGTAGAAGTAGAAGTAGAAGTAGAAGTAGAAGTAGAAGTAAAAATAGAATGAACTGGAAAGGACCTTGGAAGTCTTCTAGTCCAGCCCGCTACTCAAGCAGAACTTGTTCTATACCATTTCAGATAGGTGAATGTCTAGTAGACTCTTCTTAAAAACATCCAAGTTGATCTAACCCCCGATCATCTTTGCTGCTCTTCTCTGCATCCTTTCTAGGGCCTCAACCGGAAACTGGCTCTGGTCCTTCAGAGGAACGAAAAGCAACACTATGGAGCCAGTGCTGGAGCAGGAAGGAAGCAAATCAAGAGAAATGTCCAAGGAAATACAAAGGTTATCATTCTTGGAAGGAAGTAGACACTTGTCTGAGCAATTACTTTGATCTTTGGTCTGTTGTAGGTATGGGAACACCAACCCCCCTTAGAGAATGCAATAATTTTGGGGAATATTAACAGAGATAGAATATTATATTTCCTCAAAGGAGAAATGGAGAAAACATGTTATTAAAGGCAGAAAGCAGCCCCAGTCTTCCTGCATAGTAAAACAGCCTCCAGTCTTTACAGACTGGAGATCTAAGTCTTTACAGATGGAGATTTTGTGCTCATTAAGAAATCATTAAGAAACCCACCACCATTGAAATAGCAAGAGACACAAAAGCTCCTTCATTGCACAATCCCCTAGGGGCATTTCAGACATTGCACAACCCCCAGCAGCATTGCAGAAACCTATAAAGATCCATCCACTCATTCAACCAATTGGTCAGCTGTCCCAGAACTACATGCTGTGGTTGGTTCTGCTCATCAATAAATGGAATCCTCCTTTCCAATCAGCCTCCATGTTATCTCCAGCACTTCTCTCCCAGCTTGGAACTGAACCAGATGGATTTTTCTTCCTACAAATGTGTCTTGGCTTCTCCACTAATGACCCCTTTGGAGAGGACTTGTTCTTCCTTCTAGAGTGCCATGTGGACCATGATGGTTGGTCATTGTTCAAGCTGTCATCTGTGGTGGGCACTCAATTAGGAAGGACTCGCCTCCCTGGTGGGGAGGAAGCATGTAAAAAGGGCAAGGCTTCATTCATATATATAGCACCACACAGAGCAAACAGAAAGCACAGTCACCATGTGCTTTACTGCTCAACTATTTAACTGTAACAGGAAACAGGAAACTCTATTTAGAACTAAAGAGCATAGAGTATATACCATAGATCCAAACTTGTAAACACTGCCATCTACTGGCTGAATACTACTGTAGTGGTTGCATAGAAATACATTCCAATAATGAATTCCAACATGAGGCTGCTGCTTCTGATTTCTTCTCCTTCTTCCATCCATCTCCTCCTCCTCCTCTTCCTCTCCACAAACTCCCCTTCCTTCTGGCACAGATGATTCACTGGTTGTAGCTTCCATCTTGACTCTTTGGGCCCCCTTCCAGTAGACACCTCTGCCTGGAGGCCAAGATGCCATTAAGATTATGTACATCCCCTCCCCATTATGTACATTATGAAAATAGGCCTGTTCTTTTTCTAAATTCTCACATTCATTTCTCAAACCATCGTAACAGTCCTATTCTCCCGTTAGCGCCTTTCAGTATCACTCCATTTGTTATCCTGTGCTTTGAACAGTGCGCTTTTAATTAATTTGTTATTTATTTGGCTTGGTTTTATTGTTTTATATCCTGCTTTGATTATTGCCTCCCACCACGAGAGCGCTGGGCTAGCAAGGAATCCATAAACATTTTAAATAGGGAAATAAATGTCCTAGCAGGGGATTTTCCTAGAAAAGAGACTAAGTAGAATGTCTTAAAGCAGAGACGATTAAAAAACAAAACAAAACAAAAAAAAACCTTGCAAGCGATTCCAATTAGGGCTGAAAAAAATGATGGGAAACAGAGAGGAAACCTAGATGGCAGTACCAAAAAATATTGTAAATTCTTAAAAGGGGATCCAGTTTCAGGAAAGCTGGTGTAAAGAAAGCGAGAATTCAGAACGCGCAGAGAATCCAAATAAATTTTAAGAGTAACCCAAAGACTTTTTTTTAAGTTCAAAAGGAAAGGAAAAGAAAATAATTGGTGCACCAGCTACTCAAGTTAAAAGAGAGAATTCTAGATGGTTTTCATAAAATGACAGAATTCTTCAGCTCCTTTTCTGATTCCATGTTTTACAACCCAAAGTCACAGCCTCGCTAGGAAATTGAGAAGGGAAAGATTCCAAGGGCAGAATTGAAACTCGAGATTAATGGTAACCTGGTTAGAAAAAAAAACTTTACATTCGCCAGCAATGTAAGCCAGCAAGTTGCAAGCTGTTGAGTTTGATATCAGTAGCGAAGAGGGGTGGTTTTTTTTTAGCATAAATTATTATTTCAAAGTTGCTTTTAATAAGCATCTAGAAAACAATACGGTAACTACAGAAGTCAATGCAGATTTGGAAACTATCTAAGGAGAGAAGCAACTTAGAAATAAGGAGAAATTTCCCGACAGGGAGGACAATTAACCGGTGGAACAGAAGTTGCCTTCAGAAATTGTGGGTGCTTTATCACTGGAGGTTTTTAAGAAGAGATTTGACAGCCATTTGTGTTTGAAATGGTGTAGGGTCTCCTGGTTGAGTAGTGGGTTGGACTAGAAGACCTCCAAGGTCCCTTCCAACTCTGTCATTCTGTTAATTAATCAGTGGAATAGCTTGCCTCCAGAAGATGTGGGTGCTCCATCATGGGAGGCTTTTAAGAAAAGACTGGACAGCGTTTATCTGAAATGTTATAGAGCAGTGTTTCTCAACCTTGGAAGCTTGAAGATGGGTGGACTTCAACTCCCAGAATCCCCCAGCCAGCAGCGCTGGCTGGGGGATTCTGGGAGTTGAAGTCCACCCATCTTCAAGCTTCCAAGGTTGAGAAACACTGTTATAGAGTCTCCTGCTTGAGCAGGGAGTTGAACTAGGACCTCTCCAAGGTTCCTTCCAACTCTGATAATAATGACGAAAACCAAATTTTGCTGTAGGACCCTGCAGTTCAACCCTGAGTTACAAATATTCTCTTCTATTGAGAAAACAATTGAACCCTTAATAGATTAAGCTCCACTTTTCCTCCTGTTCTGCAGATTAACTGCAGGTAGATAGCGATGTTGTATCACGGCCCTTGGTTTTGAAAGAAGAGTTACGTTGGCTTGTATCAGCTATTTGCACACCGCATATTAACAGAATTGGGAGGGATCTTATAGGTCATCTAGTCCAACCCCCCGCCCAAGCAGGAGACCCTCCCCTGTTTCTGACAAATGGCAATCCAATCTCTTCTTGAAAGTCTCAAGTGATGGATCTCACACAACTTCTGGTGGCAAGCTGTTCCACTGAATATAGAATACCAGAGTTGGAAGGGACCTTGTAGGTCATCTAGTCCAACCCCTGCCCAAGCAGGAGACTCTACAAATGGCAATCCAGTCTCTTCTTGAAAGCCTCCAGGGATGAAGCTCCCACAACTTCCGAAGGCAACTTCTGTTCCATGGGTTGATGGTTCTCACTGTCAGGAAATTCCCCCTTATTTCCAGGTTTAATCTCTCCTCGATCAGTTTCCATCCATTGTTCCTTGTCTGGCCTTCAGGGGCTTTGGAGAATAGCTTGACCCCCTCATCTCTGTGGCAGCCCCTCAAATATTGGAACACTGCTATCCTGTCTCCCCTGGTCCTTCTCTTCTCTTCACTAGACTAGCCATGCCCAGTTCCTGGAACCTGTTGTGACTCCGACCCCCGAGGCCGACTTATCGGAGGGAGAAGGCTCCGAACATGAAGGAGAGGAGTTGGCCAGGCCTCCCTCTGCAGGACCCTCCTCTCTGGCAATGCCTCAGGTGTCTCCCGAAGGAGAAGAGATTGGCCAGGAGCCAGGTATCTCCTCGCAGTCGGACAGTGACGGAGATAAGTCTTGGCTGGATCCACGCCAGCATCGGAGAGACAGGCGCACACAGCAGAAAAGGAGGCGTTCAGAGATTAAGCTGAGTCACTGGACCACACCCCACAGGGGATAAAAGGGGGTGAGGTGGCCATTCAGACTCTGTGACGGACAAAACTAACTACTAGCGAGTCACATTGTATCTTTGCAACAACGTTATCTGCCTTGGACTTGACAATTCTTGAACTGTGTGTATCTTGTTTGGGTTTATCTGTCGGAGGAACAACCCCTCTCTCTGAGTAAAGTTCTTGGCAAGCAGCTACTGGGTTCTTGCCAATCCTCTTATCGAAAGAATTTGTTGTCTGCCAGTTTTATTTAACCCCTGGCTATCTGTTTGTGTGCGTGTGTGAGACGGGGACAGAACACAACCGTTCATCGTATCTTTTAGCCTCCAGTCCCCTAATCCTCTTGGTTGCTCTTCTCTGCACTCTTTCTAGAGTCTCAACCTCTTTTTTATAGTGTGGTGACCAACACTGGATGCAGGACTCAAGGAATAGCAAATAGGAAACAGACCCTATTTCACATCTTCTGAATCCCCTCTCCTCCCCCCCAAAAATTCATTCCCAACACATCCACTAAAATGCCATCTCCAAAGTGGCAGCTTTTCTAGACTTTCGTCTTTCTTCTTTCCTTTTTCCTTTCATTGTTCTTTTACACTTCCAACACGTAAGGTGCCCAGGGAAACTTTGGGTGGTCTCCAAATGCCAATAAATAAGTAAGGGGTTTGGGAGGGAAATTAACACAAGAACCAAGAGATTAGGACTCTTTACAAGGAAATCAAATTTGGTCACCCTTTATTAGCTATATTAATCGTGTTTTCTTAATTGAACCCCCTCAGCTACAGTATATAAATGCCAATTTGGAATACGAGTGTCTGAACGTTCTGTCTTCCTTATCAAGGCTGAATTAATTTGTGTGGGCAAATGTACTTAATATGAGCCAAGCTGGATACATGGCCTTTTGCTTGAATTTTTGTTTCCAGTTCTCTGATCTAATGTAGAGATTTCTTGGTGGTCTTCTGTCCAAGTCATAACTAGGTTTAACCTGCTTGGCTTTCTTGATGAAATCAGCTCAAATCAGGGCTGGTGTACCAATTATGTCCTTTGGTTTAAAGACAATTTCTTGGTTTGGTCTTACGAAAGTGGTGATTGTTATCAACATTTTGTTTTATTTTGCAAAAGTAATTGTTAAAAATTATGGAATTACACCAATAGGCTTGATTTGTGACATCTCCAGTAGCTTGCCCAAAGGGTCTGAAGCTGTCCCGGACTATACCACTCATCTGCTGCAGAGCTCTTGGCTCTATTCTATTCTAATCTACTCGACTCGACTCGACTCCTACATTCTATTCTATTCTATTCTATTCTATTCTATTCTATTCTATTCTATTCTATTCTATTCTATTCTATTCTATTCTATTCCTATTCCTATTCCTATTCCTATTCCTATTCCTATTCCTATTCCTATTCCTATTCTATTCCTATTCCTATTCCTATTCTACTTTACTCTACCCTACCCTACCATACCCTACTCTTCCCTTCCCTTCCCTACCCATCCCATCCCATCCCTACCCTACCCTATCCTACTCTATCCTATCCTGTCCTACCCTTCCCTACCCATCCCTTCCCAATCCCTACCTTTCCCTTCCCTATCCTATCCTATCCCATCCCATCCCATCCCATCCCATCCCATCCCATCCCATCCCATCCCATCCCATCCCATCCCACCCCTCCCTTCCCTTCCCTATCCTATCCTATCCTATCCTATCCTATCCTATCCTATCCTATCCTATCCTAACCTCTTCATCTCCAAGTCCCCTTGATTAATCCTCCTGCCTTCCGCAAGGTCAGCACTGCCAGCAGCTGACTTTCCACAATCCACTTTCCGTTCAACACAAGAAAGATCTTTTCCCCAGCGGTGAGTTGATCAGGGCAGGTGGAGCATGGCGTTTAACCAAGATTGATGCCAACCTGCAGTAACACTGGCATCTTTCCATAGCTTCCCATAAGGAAGTGGACCTCGCTCCCTGCACCACGGCAGGCAGGCGCAACCCCCAAGGACCCCGAGCAGGGGCCTCTCTTCTCCCTCCCGCCATCTCCAGTGAGTTCGAATCCCACTTTGGGAGACGTACAGATGCTCAGGGCCCCGGCGTCTTTTATCAGGAGCTTTCAAACGCTCCACAGGGAAAGCGGTTCCATTTATCTTCCACCCGGCCTGAAAGCAAGATAGATTTTCATTAGCAGAATCGGTAATGAACATATGGCATTAGAGTTTCAATCTTGCCTTCCTCCGATAATTACGGATGGCAGGGGGGCAGGAAGGCGGGCAAGGGGCGCAGATGGCGTTGGCTGGCCTCCGTGCCTCCACCGGGGAAAAATGTCGCCAGATCAGCCCTGGAAGGATTTGCTAACACGTCTGTCAGGCAGGGCGGGGGGGGGGGGGCAGGCGAGCAGAAATGCCCCTTGCAGAAAAGAGAATACCAGAGTTGGAGGGGACCTTGGAGGTCTTCTAGTCCAACCCACTGCCCTATATCATTCCAGACAAATGGTTTGTCCAATTTTTTCTTGAAAACCTCCAGAGCTGATGCCTCCCCCCCCCCGCCACCTCCCCGCCCAACTCCTGGAGGGAAGCCATTCCGCTGATTGATTAAAAGAATAATAGAATAACAGATTTGGAAGGGAATGTTAAGGATATTGTTGTTGTGTTACCAACCAGCAGGGTGTAGAGCACAGAGAAACGTTGCTGAGAGCAATGAATAAGAGATGTGCAAACTGGTTTATCAAAAGTTTACTTTATAGTGAAAAAACAATCTTTAATAGTCTTTAAATCAATCCACGTCTTTGCCAGTTAAATCAGTCCAAAGTTACAGATATCTTCTTACCACACAAACAGTAGTTGGTTAGAATAACAAACTCACTCTGGTTCACAAACCACGATGGTAGCAGATCCATCCAACCGATGATAGCACAATGGATAGCACTCCTCACACAATGGTAGCTTATCATCAACTGAATACGTTACAGTACTTTTCTTAAATACGTTCACAACTAATTGCAGCATGACTCAGCATTACAATGAATCAGCAGGAAAACTTTAAAGTCACACAATACAGATTCATATTAAAGTCACAGAACACATATATTGTCTGGACAACTTGTTAGGCTCAAACCATATCCTAACAGGGACCTTGGAGGTCTTCTAGTCCAACCCCCTCTGTTCAAGCAGTATACCTGTGATGGCGAACCTATGGCACGGGTGCCACAGGTGCCACACGGAGTCATATTGGTGGGCACGCGAGTGTTGCCCTAGCTCAACTCCAGCGCGCATGCACGCACCAGCCAACTAATTTTCAGGCCTTCCGGTCCGACCGGAAGTTGGGAAACTGGCTGTTTCCAGCCTCCGGAAGGCCTCCGAGGGGATGGGGAAGGCTGTTTTTGCCCTCCCCAGGCTCCTAGAAAGTCTCTGGAGCCTGAGGAGGGGGAAAAACGGCCCTACCGGGCCCACTGTGCTATCACATGCCAAAAGCAGGGGGAAGTGTGTGGGGGGGTGTCACGTGTGCATGCGCCGGAGGGCGGGGCATATTGAATTATGGATGTGGGCACATGCACCCGCGACCCCCCCATGCTCCCCCGCTTTTGGCACGCGACGGCAAAAAGGTTAGCCATCACTGCTCTATACCATCTCACACAAATAGTTATCCAGTCTCTTCTTAAAAGCCTCCAGTGTTGGAACGCCCACAGCTTCTGGTGGCAAGTTGTTCCACTGGCTAATTATCAGAATAACAGATTTGGAAGTCTTCTAGTCCAATCTCCCGCTCAAGCTGGAGTCCCTAGACTATTTAAGACAAATTATTATCCAATCTCTTTTTAAAACTCTGCAATGGTGGAACAACCACAACTTCTGGAGTTGTTTCTCTGGTTAATTGTTCTGTTGGGAAACTTTTCCTTAGTTCTATGTTGGTTCTTTCTTTGATAAGTTTCTGTCTATTTAGGGACTGTTGAAAGTTACAAGAGCCCTGCCTCGTGACCGATTTTCACACAACGGAACAGGGGTTCTGTGGGCGAAACTAGTGATAGCAGCAGCAGGGAGTCAGGCAGGCAGGGAAATGGGAGGGAGGGAGGGAGGAAGGAAGGAAGGAAGGAAGGAAGGAAGGAAAAATGGGAGGGAGGGAGGGAGGGAGGGAGGGAGGGAGGGAGGGAGGAAGGAAGGAAGGAAGGAAGGAAGGAAGGAAGGAAGGAAGGAAGGAAGGAAAAATGGGAGGGAGGGAGGAAGGAAGGAAAAATGGGAGAGAGGGATGGAGGAAGGAAAGAAAGAAAGAAAATGGGAGGGGGAGGAAGGAAGGAAGGAAGGAAGGAGAAAAAAGAGCCTTGGTAGTACAATTGTCTAAAGCACCCTGTTATTGACATCTGCTGCCTGCAATTACTGCAAGTTCAAATCTCTCCAAGGCTCAAGGTTGACTCAGCCTTCCATCCTTTCTAAGGTAGGTAAATTGAGGACCCAGTTTGTGGGGGCAATAAGCTGACTTTGTATAAAAAATATACAAAAGTATGAAGGCTATTGCTTAACGCATTGTAAGCCGCCCTGAGTCTCCGGAGAAGGCGGCATATAAATCAAATTAAAAAAAGAAAAAGAAAAAAGAAAGGGAAGGGAAGGGAAGGGAAGAGAAGAGAAGAGAAGAGAAGAGAAGAGAAGAGAAGAGAAGAGAAGAGAAGAGAAGAGAAGATGTAAATTTCCTTAAAAGCTCTCTGCTCTTTAACGAAATTGACACTTTCCTCCATTTGCAAAATTACCGCCGCATAACAAGCGCAGACAAAGCATAAAACGACCTGAAAGCTCTTTGCGCAAAACGCCATTTCTTGGGAAGGTCAGACGGGGGGCAGGCGCAGATTCCCCCCCGCCCCCCACCTCTCCTCCTGTCGTTCTGCTGGAGAATAGCTGCGTTTCGATGGGCAGCCGCTTCTGGACACCTGCCTAAGAGGACCCCCCCCATTGCCCCCCCCCCAGGACGGACCCTCAAAGGAAGGAAGACAAAGGCTCCCCGGATTTGGCTGCCCCAAGAGGACCAGGCAAAAATACGGAAGAGCGAAAGGAAATACAAATAGTCCTCGACTTACAACCGTTCATTTTAGTGACCGTTGAAAGTGACGACGGCAGGGCAAAAAGGGACTTACGACCGGTTTTCACACTTACGACCATTGCAGCATCCCCTTGATCAAAATTCAGACACGGTCGCAATGTCCCGGGATCACATGATCACATGGTGACCTTCTGCCCCGCGATGTCAATGGGGAAGCCAGATTCACTTAACGTTACTGAACTGCCCCATTTTACGACCTTTCTTGCCGCGGTTGTTCAGTGAATCACTGCAAGCTGTTAAGTTAGTCAAACGGTTGTTAAGTGAATCTGGCTTCCCCACATTGACTTTGCTTGTCAGAGGGTCGTAAAAGGGGGATCTTTTGACTCCCGGGGACGCTGCAACCGTCATAAGTAAGAGTCAGTTTGCCAAGCCTCTGAATTTTGATCACGGGACTGTGGAGATGTTGCAACGGTCGTAAGTGTGGAAAAAGGGTCCTACGTCGCTTTTTTTCAGCGCCATTGTAACGTCAGACGGTCTCTAAATGAACGGTTGAATGTCAAGGACTTCGTGTACGCCATTCCTTTCAGCTGCTTTCTGCTGAATTCCTGCACAGATCAAGGGGGGTTTGGTGGTGAGAAAGAATGACCTCAAGGCAGTGGTGAAATTCAATTTTTTTTTTACTACCGGTTCTGTGGGCATGGCTTGCTGGGCATGGCAGGGGAAGGATACTGCAAAATCCCCATTCCCTCCACACTTCTGGGGTAAGGATACTGCAAAATCCCCATTCCCTCCCCACTCCAGGGGAAGGATACTGCAAAATCCCCATTCCCTCCCCACTTCTGGGGGAAGGATACTGCAAAATCCCCATTCCCTCCCCACTCCGGGGGAAGGATACTGCAAAATCCCCATTCCCTCCCCACTTCTGGGGGAAGGATACTGCAAAATCTCCATTCCCTCCCCACTCCAGGGGAAGGATACTGCAAAATCCCCATTCCCTCCCCACTTCTGGGGGAAGGATACTGCAAAATCCCCATTCCCTCCCCACTCCGGGGGAAGGATACTGCAAAATCCCCATTCCCTCCCCACTTCTGGGGGAAGGATACTGCAAAATCCCCATTCCCTCCCCACTTCTGGGGGAAGGATACTGCAAAATCCCCATTCCCTCCCCACTCCAGGGGAAGGCTACTGCAAAATCCCCATTCCCTCCCCACTTCTGGGGGAAGGATACTGCAAAATCTCCATTCCCTCCCCACTCCAGGGGAAGGATACTGCAAAATCCCCATTCCCTCCCCACTCCGGGGGAAGGATACTGCAAAATCCCCATTCCCTCCCCACTCCAGGGGAAGGCTACTGCAAAATCCCCATTTCCTCCCCACCCCAGGGGAAGGATACTGCAAAATCTCCATTCCCTCCCCACTCGGGGGGAAGGATACTGCAAAATCCCCATTCCCTCCCCACTCCGGGGGAAGGATACTGCAAAATCTCCATTCCCACCCCACTCCTGGGGGAAGGATACTACAAAATCCCCATTCCCTCCCCACTCCAGGGAAAGGATACTGCAAAATCCCCATTCCTTCCCCACTCCAGGGGAAGGATACTGCAAAATCCCCATTCTCTCCCCACTTCTGGGGGAAGGATACTACAAAATCCCCATTCCCTCCCCACTCCAGGGGAAGGATACTGCAAAATCCCCATTCCCTCCCCACTCCAGGGGAAGGCTACTGCAAAATCCCCATTCCCTCCCCACCCCAGGGGAAGGATACTGCAAAATCTCCATTCCCTCCCCACCCCGGGGGAAGGATACTGCAAAATCCCCATTCCCTCCCCACTCCGGGGGAAGGATACTGCAAAATCTCCATTCCCACCCCACTCCTGGGGCCAGCCAGAGGTGGCATTTGCCGGTTCTCCGAACTACTCAAAATTTCCACTACCAGTTCTCCAGAACCTGTCAGAACCTGCTGGATTTCACCCCTGCCTCAAGGGTACCTTCCGGATTCGACAATGCCGTGCAAACTCTGATAATAATTTCCTCCGGTTTTATTCCTATTGCCTTTGCCGACTGCTGTTTTTGTGTTCCCGGTGCGTTTATTTTAACGATATAGTTATTCACAAGGCCACAATATTAGTTCCTCGTTTCTGCACTCTTCTGCCATTATGCTGTTGATGATGACATTAGGGCTCTTTGGAAAAAAATACCCTCAATTGTTCTCCTGCAGTCGTTCGGGGATGCTGCTTTTATCTTCCCTGTTTGGAGCACAAGGGGGACGGCTGGAGCTCTTTAGGTTACAATTCTGAATCTGTTTTTCTCTGAGCAAGGACTCCTCAGTGGGGTGCCATTTCCAACCCTTTGTAACTGGCCTGCACCTCCGTGGTGGAGCAAAGCACGAGAGCTGAAGAAGCTTCTTGGAAGAGACAGATGTCCAGGCTCTACTTGAAAAACTCCAATGATGGAGTATCCACAACTTCTGGAGGCAAACTGATTAATTTGTATGTTTTTCCATCCTTCCATCCTTCCATCCATCTATCTTCTATCTTGTCTTTCTATCTATCATGTGCATTTATCTATCTCAAAGAATCCTAGGGCTGGAAGGGACCTTGGAGGTCTTCTAGTCCAACCCCCTGACTGGGTCAGGAGTCTTTATACCATCACAGACAAATGGTTGTCCAGGCTCTTCTTGAAAACCTCCAGTGATGGAGCATCCACATCTCCAGGAGTCAAGCTGTTCCATTGATTAATCTGTGTGTCCATCCAGAGCTGAAGAAGCTTCTTGGATGAGAAGCAAAAGGTCTTCAAAGAAAAACCAAGAAAGTCCAGTTGCCTCCTGAAAAAGCCCCTTTGGGACAACCACGTCTTGGATGACTGAGAATCTCTACAGACCTTTAGCTATCCAATTTGGGATGAAGACCCTTGGAATGGTGTGGGAGTAGGAATGGATTTCCAGAGGGAAAAAATTGCAGACTACAGGAACCATTTGCACCACTCAGGTGACCCTGAGGACACAGAGAAACCTCCAAGTGGCCTCAACGATTCTCTAAAAGGATGCAAATGACCAACCAGCTGTCTGCAAGGAATATAAATCCTTCCATTCCCCACCATCCAGTCAGAGCTGAAGAAGCTTTTTGAATGAGAAAGCGAAAAGTCTTCAAAGAAAAACAAGAAAGTCCAGGTGCCTCCTGAAAAAGCACCTTTGGGACAACCATGACCTGGAGGACTGAAAATCTCTACAGACTTTCGCCCAGAATCAAAAATGTGAGATTGTGCACTGCATTGAAAAACCAGCAATTATATAGGACGTGATAGCACCAGAGCGGGTGGGCGGGCCCAACTGCTGGTTGGAACTACCGGTTCGCTTGAACCAGTCCAAACTGGTAGCAGCCCACCACTCCTCTGAGGTTCCTTCCAGCCCTAGATTCAGACAGGCAGACAGACAGACGGACGGACGGACGGACAGACAGACAGACAGACAGACAGACAGACAGACAGACAGACAGACAAGATAGAAGATGGATGGATGGATGGATGGATGGATGGATGGATGGATGGACACACAGATTAATCAATGGAACAGCTTGCCTCCCCTGGAGATGTGGATGCTCTATCACTGGAGGTTTTCAAGAAGAGTTTGGACAACCATTTCTGCTGATCTGGTCAATGAGTTGGGTTAGAAGACCTCCAAGGTCTCTTCCAGCCCTAGGATTCCATGAGGCAAATAAGTTGCATATGATAGAGAGCCAACATAGAAGATGGATGGATGGACATCTATGGAGATTCTCACTCATCCAGGTGACCTTGTTCCCAAAGGGGCTTTCTCAAGAAGCAACTGGACTTTTTGGTCTTTCTTTGAAGACCTTTTGCTTCTCATCCAAGAAGCTTCTTCAGCTCTGGATGGACACACAGATTAATCAATGGAACAGCTTGCCTCCTGGAGATGTGGATGCTCTATCACTGGAGGTTTTCAAGAAGAGCCTGGACAACCATTTGTCTGTGATGGTATAAAGACTCCTGACCCAGTCAGGGGGTTGGACTAGAAGACCTCCAAGGTTCTTCCAGCCCTAGGATTCTTTGAGATAGATAAGATGCATATGATAGATAGAAAGACAAGATAGAAGATGGATGGATGGATGGATGGATGGATGGAAGGATGGAAGGAAGGATGGAAGGATGGAAGGATGGAAGGATGGAAGGATGGACAAACATACAAATTAATCAATGGAACAGTTTGCCTCCAGAAGTTGTGGATGCTCCATCACTGGAGATTTTCAAGAAGAGTTTGGACAACCATTTCTCCTGATCTGGTCAATGAGTTGGGCTAGAAGACCTCCAAGGTCTCTTCTGGCCCTAGGATTCTATGAGGCAGATAAGTTGCATATGATAGATAGCCAACATAGAAGATGGATGGATGGACATCTATGGAGATTCTCACTCATCCAGGTGACCTTGTTCCCAAAGGGGCTTTCTCAAGAAGCAACTGGACTTTTTGGTCTTTCTTTGAAGGCATTTTGCTTCTCATCCAAGAAGCTTCTTCAGCCCCGGATGGACACACAGATTAATCAATGGAACAGCTTGCCTCCTGGAGATGTGGATGCTCCATCACTGGAGGTTTTCAAGAAGAGCCTGGACAACCATTTGTCTGTGATGGTATAAAGACTCCTGACCCAGTCAGGGGGTTGGACTAGAAGACCTCCAAGGTCCTTCCAGCCCTAGGATTCTTTGAGATAGATAAGATGCATATGATAGATAGAAAGACAAGATAGAAGATGGATGGATGGATGGATGGATGGATGGATGGATGGATGGATGGATGGAAGGATGGAAGGATGGAAGGATGGACAAACATACAAATTAATCAATGGAACAGTTTGCCTCCAGAAGTTGTGGATGCTCCATCACTGGAGGTTTTCAAGAAGAGATTGCACAACCATTTGACTGGGGTAGTATAAAGAGTCCTGCATTGGGCAGGGGGTTGAACTAGAAGACCTCCAAGGCCCCTTCCAGGCCTAGGATTCTATGATTCTGTCCCGATGCCCAATGGACTGGAGAGCTTTCTCAGCCAAGCCAGCCAGGAAATTTCTCTGCAAATGCTCCTCTGGCAAACAAAGTCCTTCTTCAGTTAGAAATCATCGCCAATGGTTTAATTATCATGACCAGGCTGCTTATGATTGGACTTCTGGCCTTCTTCCGCAACCTTCATCTCGTTGGCAGCCGATTTGAAAAGGTTTTTAGGCCCATTGCTTTTATTGATTTTGCTTTTCTGCATCGACTTGGCTGCTGAAAATGACTCATAATAAACAATGATGAAGAATGAAGGAAGCTGGAGGTGCCAACCCACCCCGGCCTCCGCAGGCAGGGAGTTTTCTCCAGGCATTCTCCAGGCACGTGGGGCAATTCTCCAAAGCCCAAATGCCAGATAGATTGATTTCCATGTGGGGGTACTGAATTTGGTTATCTTATTTAACAGGCTGTGCTGGGATTTGGAAGCACCTGACGTCTAGTCTCTTCGCTGGACATCTTCCATTCAATGGGACAACCGACATCTCCACTCAGCCTGGATGGGATTACAGTGGATTGAATTACGGAGTTGGAAAGGAAGTTTGGAGGTCTTCTAGACCAACCCTCTTCACAAGCAGAAAACCCTATACCAGTGATGGTGAACATATGGCATGCGTGCTGGAAGTGGCATGCAGAACCATCTCTCCGGGCATGCCAGCCCTCGCCTGTTGCTCTTCTGGGTTCCACCACACCAGCCAGCTGGTCTTCACGCACATGGGAGCTCTGGAAACCAGACGTGCATCTTCCTTGTACGCGCCAGGAAGCTGATGTCAGCACTTCAAACTACATTCGTTCCAGTGCTGACATAAGGAGGAGAAGAAGGGGCAGCTGGCAAGAGGACGCTTGACTTTTCACTTACTTATTTTCCCTGAAGATAATATCCCCTAGGAGATGAGATGGGAGGGGGGACATTCCTGGGAGCTGAAGTAGTAGATATGGGGAGAGTGATTTGGAAGATGGCCAATGAGACGCAGAGAATTGGGGAACGGAAAGGGAAGGTTTGGGGTCAGGAAGCCAGTGTTGGCTACGACATAATCGGGGGACAGATTGTCGTGCTTAATAAATGAAAGATTTCATCAAAGACTATTTGTTTGGAAATGCAATTTACTTAAGACGACATCAAAACCTGACAGCTGAGCTTCCGGTTTCCTGTGCTTCTGTGTTTGCGCATGTGCACTCCCGTTTTGGCACTTAGTGCCAAAAGAGTTCACCAACAATGCTCTATAACATTCCATACAAAAGATTATCCAATCTCTTCTTGAAAGCCTCCAGTGATGGAACACCCATAACTTCTAGAGGCAAGTCGTTCCGCTGGTTAATTGGTTCTCTCCTTGATTAGTTTCCATCCATTGCTTCTTCTCCTGCCTTCAGGTACTTTGGAAAACAGGTTGACCCCCTCTTCTTTCTGGCAGCCCCTCAAATATTGGAACATTGCTATTATGTCCCCCCTGGTCCTTCTTTTCTCTAGACAAACTCAATTTTTGCAACTGTCCTTCATATTGCTTTATCCTCCAGCCTCCTAATCAGTGGTGGGATTCAGCTGGTTTAGGCCGGTTCGGACAAGCCGGTAGTTAAATTGCTGCCTGGCCCTGCCTCTCCCTGCCCATTCCAGGAGTCCCCATGCCCCCCCATTTTGGCTCCCAGGTAAGTGCAGGGAGGCCTCCTAAGCCCCAAACAGGGTGCTGGGAGGGGCAGGGTGCTCCCCCCCACTGCCCGTTTTTGCTCCCAAGGGGGTGCAGGAGGCTGAGTGCTACCTGTCACACACACACCTGGCCACGCCCACCATGGCCACGCCCACCCAGTTGGTCATTAGGGCAGAGAACCGGTTGTTAAATTATTTGAATCCCACCCCTGCTCCTAATCATCTTTGTTGCTCTTCTCTGCACTCTTTCCAAAGTCTCGGCATCTTTTTAATATTGTGGTGCCCAAAACTGGACACAATATTGTTTTTGTTTTTCCTGTTATGGAGAAAAGGGACTTACAAATTTGGGGTTCTTTCTTCTACCCTTTTTCTCTGCCCAGTCTTCCTGAAAAGACCAAATAGCATTGAACTTGAAGGAAGTGAAAATGACTGGAACTGAATGAGTCAATCTTCCTTTCTTTAACATGTATGAAATTTGGGGAACTAATTAATGTTCTTGCCAATGCTTTAGGATGCCTGAATTAAAATTAGGAAGCTAGGAAAAAAATTCACATTCACAGTTTCAATTATGTTTTTGTGCTGCCATGTTCTGCCCTTTTTGGAGATAAATTGCTCATTGTCTTATCTGAGTAGCTTTTCTAAATTTTTTGACCATGCTCCCTTGTTTAAATTAAAAACAAATACATGCGTTGTTATTTTTCCAAGCCACTGTTTCTGTCAAAAGAAAATTGAGGATTAGCGGACAGAAATCTTTTCAGTCCTTAAAGTAGGATTTTTATAGCTGAGTCGCTAAACTTGGTCCCACCACTAGATGGCAGCAAAAGATGGGAGGGGTGAAAATCTCAAATCTGCTGCCATCTAGAGGTGGGGCCAATAATAGCCACTATGGGAGCCACTGCAAACCAGGTTGCCCTTTTCGTTCTCAATTGCTTTTTCTTGCATATTTTTGGTTTTGGGGACCTCTCAAACATTTGATAGCATCCCTCTGGCAAACTCAGGATGGTCTTTGTGGTTGAATAAGAGGGGAAGGGGAGGAAATGCCACCAGTGCTGTCTGCTGGAACTGTAAATAGGTTTTGTGGGGAAAGTGAGTGTGTGTGTGTGTGTGTGTGTGTTGTAATAATCTTCAGAGACAGAATGAAACAAGGGTCTTTGGAAAACACACATACACATAAACTAACAATGCAGGTTAAAAAAACAACATTTGTGTTCAGAGAGTCCTCAACTTATGACCACAATTGGGACTGGAACTTCCGTTGCTAAGCAAGGAAGTTAAGTGAGTCGTGGCCAATTTTATGACCTTTTTTTGCCCTGGTCATTAAGTGAATTGCTGCAGTTGTTAATTGAATCACTTGGTCATTAAATGAAACCAGCTTCCCCCATTGACTTTGCCTGTTGGAAGCTGGCTGGGAAACTCCACAAATGGGGATCACTTGATCCCAGGACAGGGCAACCCTCATAAATGCAGGTAGTCCTCGACTTACAACAGTTCACTTAGTGACAGTTCAAAGTTCAAAGAGCCTTGGCAGTACAGTGGTCTAAAGCACCCTGTTATTAAGACCAGCTGCCTGCAATTACTGCAGGTTCGAATCTCGCCAGGCTCAAGGTTGACTCAGCCTTCCATCCTTTCTAAGGTAGGTAAATTGAGGACCCAGTTTGTGGGGGCAATAAGCTGACTTTGTATAAATATACAAAAGAATGAAGGCTATTGCTTAACGCATTGTAAGCCGCCCTGAGTCTCTGGAGAAGGGCGGCATATAAATCAAATTTTTTTAAAAAAAGTTATGACGGCACTGAAAAAAGTGACTTATGACTGCTTTTCACACTTACAACCATTTCAGCATCCCCATGGTCATGTGATCAAGATTCGGATGCTTGGCAACTGATTTATATTTATGACTATTACATGTCATCCTCTTTTGCGACCTTCCAACAACCAAAATCAACAGAGTAGCCAGATTCACTTAACAACCGTCATATTAACTTAACCACTGCAGTGCTTCTCTTAACAATGGTGGCAGGAAACATCCTACAAAGGGGCAAAAGTCACGTAACAGCTGTTTCACTTAGCAACAGAAATTTCGGCCTCCGTTGTGGTTGCATGTCGAGGACTACCCGTGCATGATGGTTTCCAAGCACTTGAATTTCGATCATGCGACCGTTGGGATGCCGCACCAGTCATAAATGTGAGGACCAGTCCTGAGTCCCTCTTTTCAGGGCTGTTGTAACTTCAAACCATCGCTAAACAGATGGTCGTAAGTCGAGGACCATCTTTCTATCCGTTCCCATAAAAAGGATGCCCCAAATGGGAAGTCACACCTCCGAGCATGAAGAATTGGCATGAAGCAGCTTCCCTTTGTTTTCCTGGTAACACACACACACACACACACACAAACATACACATACACACACACACACAAACATACACACACACACACACAAACTCAATTCGTGGGTTGCAGATCTCTCTCCCCTCCCCCGCTTGCCATGCATTTAAATTTCTTTCAAATGCTTTTGAGCCACACTGTAATTTTACTGGGGGAGATGTGTGTGTGTGTGTGTGTGTGTGTGTGTGTGTGTGTGTGTTCAACCTGACCCTATTATTGCTGAAGCTGTGACGGTTTTATTATTCTTTCCGCACACAAAATTATGATGGAACATTGCAACCTCTGGCTTGCTTAAAAGAAGCTTTGGAAAATGACAGGCTGAGATCCACTTCCGAATGCGCTCACTGTTCCATGCTTGAGGTGCCCCCATTGATACACACACACACACACACACACACACACACACACACACACACACACAGAGAGAGAGAGAGAGAGAGAGAGAGAGAGGGAGAGGGAGAGAGAGAGAGAGAGAGAGAGAGAAAGCCCATATTTAATTCTGTCTCTTCCTCATCGTGGGGTTCTAAACCAGTGATTTTCAAACTTGCCAATTTGAAGGTGGGTGGACTTCAACTCCCAGAGTTCCCCGGGGAAGCATGAGAAAGGAGAAGGAGCAGAAGAAGGAGAAGGAGCACAAAGGAAAGAAAAAGAAAAAAGGGAAGGAAAGGAAAGGAAAGGAAAGGAAAGGAAAGGAAAGGAAAGGAAAGGAAAGGAAAGGAAAGGAAAGGAAAGGAAAGGGAAGGGAAGGGAAGGGAAGGGAAGGGAAGGGAAGGGAAGGGAAGAGCGAGAGAGAAAAAAGAGAGAGAGAAGAAGAGAAAAGGAGGAGAAAGAAGGAGGAACAGAAGGAGCACCGAGGAAAGAAAAAGAAAAGGGAAGGGAAGGGGAAGAGGAGGGGAAGGAAGGAGAGAGAGAGAGAGAGAGAGAGAAATTTGGAGATAAAGAGCAGGAGGAAAAGGAGGAGAAAGAGAAGGAGCAAAAAGGAAATAAAATGAAAAGGGAAGATGAAGAAGGGGAAGAAAGTAGAGAAAGACATGGGGAGAGAAAGAGAAGGGGGAAAGAAGGAGCAAAAGGGAAAGAAAATGAAAAGGGAAGAGGAAGAGGAAGAGGAAGAGGAGGGGAAGAAAGGTGAGAGAGAAAGAGAGAAACAGGGAGAGAAAGAGAAGGAGGAAAGGGAGGAGGAAGAGAAGGAGGAGGAAGAGGAGTACAAGAGAAAGGAAAAAGGGGAAGGGATGAGGAAGAGGATGGGAAGAAAGGAGAGAGAGAGAGAGAGAATGAAAGAATGAGGAAAAAACAGGAGAAAGAAGAAGGAGGAGGAGGAGAAGAAGGAGAAGCAGCAGCAGGAGAAGGGAATGGGAACTAGGGAAAGAAAAGGACATGGAGGAGGAGGAAGAGGAGAGGAGGAGAAAGAAGAGAGGGACAGGGGAGAAAGGGAGAAGGAGGAAAAGGAAGGAGAAATTGAAGCAGGAGGAGAAGGAAAAGGAGCTAGAAGGCCGTTTCCAGAGCGCATCCCCAGGGTCACATGATCAAAATCCAGTTGCTTGGCAACTGACTCATAATGGTTGACACATCCCAGGGTCACCTGATCCCCTTTTGCAACCTTCTGACGAGCAAAGTCAACGGGGAAGCCAGATTCGCTCAACAACTGGGTTACTACCTTATCAACTGCAGTGATTCACTTAATAACCATGGCAAGAAAGGTCATAAAATGGGGCAAAACATACTTAACAACTGTCTCTTAAAGCAACAGAAATTTTGGGCTCCATTGTGGTTGTAAGTTGAGGTCCCCAGAGCAGCCCTGGGTTCAACAACCCCTGGGACACAACAGGTACAACTTGGAGTCAAAAAGAGACGGAGGTGGATTTCAGCACCATGGAAAGCAACCGGCAATCGCGCTGATAAAGGACACTTGAGCTCAGGCTTTCAAGCTCTGGTCAACTCCTGTCTAGACTCTTGCAATGAGCTCTACATGGGGCTACCCTTGGGAAGTGTCCAGAAGCTTCAGCCTTCACAGAAAGTGGCTACCCTGAGGACACAGAAAAACCTCCAAGTGGCCTCTGAAAGGATGCAAATGACCAGCTGTCTGCAAGGACCTAAGCATAGTACATAAAATTATCTGCTACAACATCTTACCTGTCAATTACTTCAGCTTCAACCAGGGCCTCAGCAGACTAATAGCATTGTGATTAACACCAGCTGTCTGCAATTACTGCAAGTTCAAATTTCACCAGGCTCAAGGTTAACTCAGCCTTCCATCCTTTCTTAGGTAGGTAAATTGAGGACCCAGTTTGTGAGGGCAATAAGCTGACTTTGTATAAATATACAAAAGTATGAAGGCTATTGCTTAACGCATTGTAAGCCGCCCTGAGTCTCTGGAGAAGGGCGGCATATAAATCAAATTTAAAAAAAAACACAACAATACACAAGCACACAATAGATACAAACTTAAAGTGAACTGCTCCAAACTCAATTGCATAAAATACAACTTCAGCAACAGAGCGGTCAATGCCTGGAATACACTCCCTGACTCTGTGGCTTCGTCCCAAAACCCCCAAAACTTTAACCTAAGACTGTCTACTGTTGACCTCACCCCATTCCTAAGAGGTCTGTAAGGGGCATGTATAGTGTGCCTTCCGTCCCTGTCCTAATGTTCCCTTTAATTGTGCGGAGATGGACAGATTATCTATGGAAATGAAAGAGAGGGAGGACACCGAGTACTATTTAATATGGAATAAATGGTATTCCTGGCTGGAGAGTAAACATAAAATTTAAGGGATGTTTTTGTTATGAAATTGAATTGTAAATAGAAATCAAGATAATGTAAATAAAGATGTAAGAATTTGTGTAAAGAGGCTAAATAGATTAGAGTTACCAATGCAGAAAAGTTGCTCTTAGTATTGAAATTTTGATGTTTGTTTTTGGTTGTTTATATTTTTGTGTTTTGTTTGGGTGTGTGTGTTTTTCTTGCTTTTTTTTAATGTTTCTTTTTGTACTGGGTATTTTAATCTTTGGAAATTTAATAAATATTTTTTTTAAAAAAATAATTGTATTCATTTTATGTATTCATAATCATGTTTATACTTATATCTGTTATCTAATACATGCTTGATGAAAATAAATAAATAAAAATAAAATAAATAAATCCTTCCCTTCCCCACCATCCAGTCAGAGCTGAAGAAGCTTCTTGGATGAGAAGCAAAACATCTTCAAAAGAAAAAAACAAGAAAGTCCAGTTGCCTCTTGAAAAAAAGCACCTGGTTGGGGGACAACCATGACCTGAATGACTGAGAATCTCTACAGCAGTGTTTCTCAACCTTGGAAGCTTGAAGATGGGTGGACTTCAACTCCCAGAATCCCCCAGCCAGCAGCGCTGGCTGGGGGATTCTGGGAGTTGAAGTCCACCCATCTTCAAGCTACCAAGGTTGAGAAACACTGCTCTACAGACTTCCACCAGAAGAGACAGAGATGGATTTCAGCACCATGGAAAGCAACCAGACAGAGCTGAACTCCAGAAGCTTCTTGGATGAGAAGAGAAACAGTTTCAGAGAAAACACCAAGCATGTCCTTTTTTGGGAGGGTGAGGTCACCTTTGGGACAACCATGACTTGGATGATGGAAAATCTTCATAGACAACCGGCAATTGCACTGATAAAGAATATCTCGGCTCAGGCATTCAAGCACTGGTCATCTCTTGTCTAGACTATTGCAATGAGCTCTACATGGGGCTACCCTTGAGAAGTGTCCAGAAGCTTCAGCCACTGCAGAATGCAACCACATGGGCAAACTTGGGGACCCAAATAAGGTATTGTGACCCGCCAGCGGCCTGCACGGATCGTGGCTGATCCCGACGAGGAGGAGGCTGGTGTGGTGTTGTGCCAGCAGCCTGTGCAGCCGGCGCTCGAGTCGGACAGCGAGGAGGCTGGAGAAGATGTGGTGCCAGAGGCAGGGATTCAGCCAGAGCCTTCAGAACCTCCAGAAGCTCCTTTAAGTGAAGAGGATGAAGAGGAGGAGCCTCTTCTCAATGCACGGGCACGCAGAGCTGCCAAAAGGCAGGAGTGGCTCCTCAGAAGGAGGTCTCCTCAAGAGTAAGGCTTGGGGCTAATTGGCCACTCCCTCAGCCTATTTAAGAAAGAACGCAGCTTGCAACAAGTTGCAGGAAACAACTTTAGTTCGCTAATCATCGCGTTCGGATGTCTCTGCAACCTTGCTTCTGGGCTTTCTGCCAACTTCAGTAAGACTCTGACTATCTTATCTGTGGAATTCCGGCAGGCTGTTAAGAACGTTTATTAATAGCCGGCATTTGCTAAAACTGCATTATTTGAGTAAACTAAGTTTTGTTCAGAGTGCTGTGTTCTTTGGGATCCGTAGCTGGGGCAGAACAGAAGGGTTGATGTAACACGTTTGCTCCACGGACTGGATTGGGTGCCAGTTTGCTTCTGGGTCCAATACAAGGTGTGAATTGTGACCTTTACACAACACAGGGCCAGCCTACCTGTGAGACAGTTTTCGCCCCATTACATCAACCCATCCTACCTGCTTAGGCAGGTAGGCAGGAAGGCATGTTGCAAACCCCATTGTTAAAGATGTCCTACTGATGGGGTCCAGGAAGAGAGACTTCTCTGCTGTTGCCCCAACCCTGTGAAATATTCTCCCCCAGAAATGAGACAGCCCACTCCTCTCCTGTCCTTCCAAAAAGGAATGAAAATGTGTGTCAGAACACGTGAATCTGCCATTCCTCAAAGGGGGGGGGCTGCATTTATTTATTTATTTATTTTAATAATATTTATTAAATTTCCAAAGATTAAAATACACAGTACAAAAAGAAACATAATACACAAAAAAAGCAAGAAAAACACACAAAAACAAAAAAATATAAACAACCAAAAACAAGCATATCAAAATTTCAATACTAATAACAACTTTTCTGCATCGGTATCTCTAGCCTATTTAACCTCTTTACACAAATTCTACTTCTAAATATCTCTATCTTAAACTTACATCTTTATCTAAATCAGTGTTTCTCAACCTTGGAAGCTTGAAGATGGGTGGACTTCAACTCCCAGAATCCCCCAGCCAGCACTGCTGGCTGGGGGATTCTGGGAGTTGAAGTCCACCCATCTTCAAGCTACCAAGGTTGAGAAATACTGATCTAAATGATCTTGACTTCTATTTACAATTCGATCTTGTTACAACAAATCTATTTACAATTCGATCTCCAAGATGGGTGGACTTCGAAATCCACCCATCTTCAAGCTACCAAGGTTGAGAAACACTGATCTAAATGATCTTGACTTCTATTTACAATTCGATCTCGTCCACCCATCTTCAAGCTACCAAGGTTGAGAAACACTGATCTAAATGATCTTGACTTCTATTTACAATTCGATCTTGACTTCTATTTACAATTCGATCTCATAACAAAATTTAGGAAATTTTGGGACAAGATTAAAAAACGGCTGGATGAAATAACAGGGCAGAAGATAGAAAGAAAGCTGGAATTGTTTCTCCTGGGTATTCTGGAAGGGAAAATGCAGAAAAGTATACAATATATTGCATATACTAACGGCAAGTAGAATTGTGATAGCACAAAATTGGAAACAATCAGACACCCCTCCAGATCAAATCATAATAAAAAAAAAATATACGAATGTGCAGAGAGGGACAGATTATCTATGGAAATGAAGGAGAGGGAGGACACCGAGTACTATTTAATATGGAATAAATGGTATTCCTGGTTAGAGAATAAACATAAACCTTAAGGGACCCTGCATTTATTATTGCATTTATACTTTATTGCTTTCTCCCCGATGTAGCCTGTATCCTGCAATTTATACTTTCTAGCCTGGTGCCTAAGCGGCCTGGCATTTTCTCACCTTTTGGGGATGTAAGGGGAGGGAGGGCCATGTGGATTCCATCCCTCGAGAGCCAGCGGAAGGATGACCCTGAGAAAGTTCCCTTATCGCTTTCCCAGAGAGGCTGGTACAATAACATCTTCGCACCTGCCGATTGGCTGAATCCACATCGGACTGTTGGGAGGGGTTTCTAATTCCTTTATTCTAACTGCGTGGCCTGAGGGAATTCAGAGCCTGCTTTCTTTTCGCCCTGCTATCACCTCTATTCAATAAGAGCTTCCTTTTGAAATGCCAAGTTTCAAGAGTCTTTACTTTCCTGAATAAGGGGGAGAGGCCGGGCCTTACAACATGACTCTATGGCAGGGGTGAAATTCACTTACCTTCCCTACCGGTTCACAAATGACCACATTTCATGCATGTGCAAAGCCTTCTGCGCATGTGCAGAGGCTTAAAATCATCGGAAAAAAGTGATGTCATGATGTCTGCATGGGTGGGTGGAGCTTCCCGCAGCCGCCACTACCAGTTTGTCCAAATCGGATAGAACCAGCTAAATTTCATCCCTGCTCTATAGCCTTGTGTGGGGAGCCCAGGAGGACCACACATCTGTGGGGCTGGCTGGTGCCCTGTGAGTCTTCCTTTCACCTCTTAACTCATTCCAACAGTATTTAGAATAGAACAGAATAGAACAGAACAGAATAGAATAGAATAGAACAGAATAGAATAGAACAGAATACAATGGAATACAATACAATACAAAAATATGGAATAGAAAGAATAGAAAGAACAGAACAGAATAGAAAGAAGAGAGGAGAGGAGAGGAGAGGAGAGGAGAGGAGAGGAGAGGAGAAGAGAAGAGAAGAGAAGAGAAGAGAAGAGAAGAGAAGAGAAGAGAAGAGAAGAGAAGAGAAGAGAAGAGAAGAGAAGAGAAGAGAAGAGAAGAGAAGAGAAGAGAAGAGAAGAGAAAATATGGAGTGGAGTGGAGTGGAGTGGAGTGGAGTGGAATAGAGTAGAGTAGAGTAGAGTAGAGTAGAGTAGAGTAGAATAGAATAGAATAGAATAGAATAGAATAGAATAGAATAGAATAGAATAGAATAGAATAGAATAGAATAGAAATAACAGAGTCAGCAGGGACCTTGGAGGTCTTCTAGTCCAACCCCCTGCCTAGACAGGAAACCCTACACCACTTCAGACAAATGGTTATCCAACATCTTCTTAAAAACTTCCAGTGTTGGAGCGTTCACAACTTCTGGAGGCAAGTGGTTCCACTGATTAATTGTTCTCAATATCAGGAAATTTCTCCTTAGTTCTAAATTGCTTCTCTCCTTGATTAGTTTCCACTCATGGCTTCTCGTTCTGCCCTCAGATCCTTTGGAGAATAGTTTGACTCCCTCCCTTGCCATCTTCCACATTTTAAACTTTTTTATATATGCTATGTTTATATGTCAACGTGTTATCCTACACCACCCAGGGTCCCCCCTCTGAGAGAGGTGGGCAGGAGAAAATAAATCAACAGAGTGAAAGAATAAATGAACATCCCGGTGCCTTATTTTGCACTTGGGAGAAAAGAAAGAATGAATCCCTCCAAGGCAGGGAGTTTGGCCGAGTCACGTTTTGAGACAAAAGAGCTTTGCAGCTCTCCCAGGAACCCAAACAGATGACTGAGTGCAGGGCTTCAATCAGGCCTAGCAGAATTTGCTGCAGTCCTCACATCTCACCAGCCAGGGATGCGAAGAAGAGTAGATAAGAAGAGTTCTCCACCGATTCATCTTGGCTTGATGTTTGCAGAGGCTGGGCGCATCAGATGTGGGAACTGTCACTTTTTGGCAGAGCGGGGTGCTTTGCCGTGCGTTCCGATCCTTCGCTAACTTTTTTTTTCCTTGCTCAAAATGTCATTTTGAGAATGAAACGAGCAAAACGGAGACAAACAAATCCCTTCAAATCTCACAGGTATGAAAGACACTCAGCACGAGAAGGAAGGAAAAGCTGCGTGTGCTTTGCCCACCAACACCCCCCCGCCAAGGGGTTGCCCCGATGAAAGGGGCAGGAGGAAGTTCTCCGGGGGTTTTAACGACACGGGGGTTGGTACACACAATGTTAGAAGCTGGGTTGATGCTAACCTTGGGAGGGAGGGTGAGGTACTTTAGTATGGGGTAAATCCAGCCTCTTTGGTTAATTTATAGCAAAGTGAATTGTGCAAATCCAGAACAGAGGTGAATTTGATAACCAGATTTATCATCTTCTGTCTGTTTGTCTCTCTATCTTTACCTATCTATCTATCTATCTATCTCATCTCTCTATCATATCTATCATATCTATCTATCTATCTCTATCATCTATCTATCTATCTATCCATATCTATCATCTTATATTTATTTTATTTTATTTATTTTATTTTATTTTATTTAATCAAATTTCTATACCGCCCTACTCCCGAAGGACTCAGGGCGGTGAACAGCCAAGATAAAATACAGATAATACAAATATTAAAAATCTCTTAAAATTATTAAATATTTTGGCCGAAACACAGATTAAAACACCCAATTTATAAGATCATAAGATTATAAAATATCTCTATCTATCTCTCTATCAATCTCAATCTATCTCTATTATCTATATCTATCTCATCTATCTATCTCATCTATTTCTATATATATCATCTATCTATTCATATCTATCATCTCTATATCTCTACCAATCTATTTCTATTATCTATCTATCTATCATCTATCTATCTATCTATCTATCTATCTATCTAATCTATCTCATCTATTTCTATATATATCATCTATCTATTCATCTCTATCATCTCTATCTATCTCTACCAATCTATTTCTATTATCTATCTATCTATCTATCTATCTATCTATCTATCTATCTATCATCTATCTATCTATCTATCTCATCTATTTCTATATATATCATCTATCTATTCATCTCTATCATCTCTATCTCTATCTCTACCAATCTATTTCTACTATCTATCTATCTATCTATCTATCTATCTATCTATCATCTATCTCATTTATCTCTATCTTCTATCTATCCATATCTATCAATCTATCTCTCTATCTGTCTATCTCTATCTATCTATCTATCTATCTATCTATCTAGCTATCTAATCTATCTATAATCTATCTATCCATATCTATCATCTATATTTATCTCTATCTCTATCTATCTATCTATCTATCCATCCATCCATCCATCCATCCATCCATCCATCCATCCATCCATCCATCCATCTAATCTATATATCTCTATCTATCTATCTATCTATTTCTCTCTCTCCCTCTCCCTCTCTCTCTCTCTCTCTCTCTCTCTCATCTATCTATCCATATCTATCTATCCATATCTATCTATCTATCTGCTATCTCCATCTATCTCTGTGGATCCATACAGTCTATTTATAAAAAAATTATATAGCTGTCCAACTCACCGTGATTCCGAGCATCTTACAGAAATAAAGCCACCAAAACAAAACAATGATCCCTTAACCCCCTGGTGACGACACTCCAACCTCTTTAAGAGGCGGGACCCATAACCCGTCCAGCCTCCTTGCTCTGAGGGGGTCTGGTAGATGTAACTGAGACCCTCCTCCCAGTAGCCTGGCTCCAAGCCACGGAGGGCTTTGAAGGTGACAACCAGAACCTTAAATTGGACCCGGAAGCAAATCAGTAGCCCGCACAGCTCCCTCAAGAGAAGTGACACACATGTGCAAACCTAGGTTTGAAGACATCATATGATTTGCTCTTTCCAAATCTGTTAGCAAATGCTGGGGAATCAGTCCACAGAAAGGGTTAAGGCCAGATAATCTAATGCTAGACTGGATTTAAATAGGATCCGGTCATTTGTGATATGCAACATCCCAGTCACTTCTGTGAACCATCGCACAGAAAACACAACATGCTCATTTGTTTGGTCAGTGGGGGGACATGTATCAATGGAGAGATTCCGTTGGGCTAATCTGGGATTAGGAAGCTTCATGCTGGTAAACCCCGAATTTGGACTCTACAAATCTAGGAGCTCGTTTTGATTTTCAGCAGCTCCTCACCCTGATCTGAAGCCCCTTGGCAGCTTGGGGGTATCTAAGCAACACAGCCAGGACTTCTGGTGACCTCCATCTCTCTCTCTCTCACACACACACACACACACACACAAAAGTTTGGCAGGCAAAAAGGCAAAAAAATATTGGACAAAAATACATGGTTAGAGAAATTGATAAAGGAACATATAGCCACAAAATATTTTTGTTAGGTATATTACCAGAAAAATATGACAAAGCCGGGGTTGTATATTTAATATTACATGTGTTGACAGCAGCGAGAATTGTATTTGCACAATAGTGGGGGGGGGATGAGGAAATTCCTACAGATGAAAAGATAATTTTAAAAAAATATTAGACTGTGCGTAAATGGATAGGTTAACATTAAAGATAAAGGAGAAAAAAGACACAGAATATTTTTTTTAACATGGGATTTGTTTTATAAATGCTTAGACAACAAAGGTAGAAATTAGAAGTGGGAAGAATACCACTATATACAAGTAAATATTGTTATTATTATTATTGTTAGTAAATTGACCCAGACAATACACTCTTTATTAAGCACTCATGTATGTTAAAGAAAAATGTACAAATAAAATGCAGAAAAATAAAATGAAATAAGAAGTTTGGCAGGAAGGAAAGAGCTGCTGTTTGGCATGAGGTAAAGGCATTTACAGAAAGGCAAGATGGCTGGGCCATTTCCCTATCAGGACATTATTGTGGGATAAGTAGGGCTGTGCGCCTGGCTTTTATGTCAGGGATAAAACATTAGGGACAAGGGACGCATAAGAAAACATCCTGGTCTCCAGCAACCTTCCCTTCCTCGTCTTCCAATCCTACCTGTTATGCAAAAGATATTGCCGCGTGAGCCTCACAACCTCCAGCTTAAATGAGCCGTGTTATTTTATGTCGTCCTACAGGACAGGATCATTAACATATAAAACGTATAAAATCCAGCATGCCTGAAATACGCACTCGCGGCTCTGGTTGGTGGCGATGTCCGTGATATGCATGGTATTTTTACGGCTCTTATGGCATCTGTTTTCCGCTTTATCTTTGAAGGTCTAGACTTCGACTTACTTAGGATAACTTCATTGTCACTTTAAATGTACACTGATCGGCATGCATTAAAAGGAAATTTTGCTGTCTATCCAGTCTGCCGTGTGCCGTGGTTTTCTTGGAGACACTCCTTCCTCTGTGTCTCCTCCTCAGGAAAACTGTGAGTATGCCCAATGCAGCTCAGCTCTCACCCGATTGTCTGGACTCGCACAAAACACTGAATCATGGTTCACACAACTTGGCAACCTCACTGAGACTTAACAAGACCAGGTTTAGCCTGTGAGGGTCCGTGGTGCTCTCTGAGCTTGGTTGTTTTCTTGCAGACGTTTCATTACCCAACTAGGGAACATCATCAGTGCTAGAAGGGAGGAGTGTTTATGGCGAGGAGGTGGAGGAGGAGGAGGACTGTGGGGTCCTGGGTTCTCTCTGAGCTTAGTTGTTTTCTTGCAGCTGTTTCTACACCCAACTAGATAACATCATCAGTAGGGAGGGGGGTTTCTCTCTGTTTATAAAGTAGTAGCTTGTTCTGTAATGGGGATAGGAGTGTTCATGGTGATTCCTTGATTGGGGTATTGTTTACTGCTTGATTGTTGGTCTAGTATTAAGAAAGATAGATAAGAGAGAGATGATAGATTGTGTGCAAGAGAGTAGATAGATAGATAGATAGATAGATAGATAGATAGATAGATAGATAGATAGATAGATAGATAGATAGATGAGAGAGAGAGAGAGAGAGACAGACAGACAGACAGACAGACAGACAGACCAACAGAAGAGACTATTTGTAGCTCAAGCTTAAATTGTGTGGTCCTTGTTGATCTCTGAGCTTCACTGTTTTCTTGCAGATGTTTCATTACCCAACTAGGGAACATCATCACTGCAAGAAGGGAGTGGGGTTGGAGGAGGAAGAGGAGGAGGAATGTGGGGTTCTTGGTGCCCTCTCAGCCTGGTTATTTTCTTGTATATGTTTCATGACCCAACTAGGTAACATCATCAGTGCTAGAATGGAGGAGTGTTAAGGATATTGTTGTGTTAACCAGCCAGCAGAGTAAGTGCACAGAGAAACGGTACTGAGAGCAATGAATACAATACATACAAACTGGTTTAACAAAGCTTTTACTTTGTAGTGAAAAACAATTGCATAGTCTTTTAGTCAATCCAAGTCTTTAGCCATTCAAATCAATCCGAAGTTACAGATATCTTCTTACCGGACAAACAGCAGCAGGTAATCAACAGCAATTCAACGCTGGTAACAAATCACAATGGTAGCATATCCATCCACGTCTTCACACACGACAGTAACAGTTCCAGCCAACAAGTCAAGCAGCAAGTCAAGCAATGATGAGAGCAGGTCCAACAATGACTATAGCTCGGCTCCCTCCTTATATACAGTTTACACTAGTAATTATCTACTTAAGATAAGTGAAGTCAGCAGTGCAATGACTCAACAGTACAATTATGATAATTGCAGTCAGCAGTTAGTCAGCAGTCAGTTACAATGACTCATCAGTACAATTACTCAGCATTACATCTTAAACTTACTGAATACATTTAAAGTGATAGAACACATATATTGCCTGGACAACTTGTTAGATTTACACCATATCCTAACAAGGAGTATTTATGGTGAGGAGGTGGAGGAGGAGTACTGTGGGGTCCTTGTTGGTCTATGAGCTTGGTTGTTTTCTTGCAGACATTTCATGACCCAACTAGGTAACATCATCAGTGCTAGAAGGGAGTGGGGTTTGCTCTCTGTTTATCTACCGGTGGGTTGCCATGTCAGTGTTGCTGGGTGTAGTCTTGGTAGTTCCTTGATTAGGCTTTTTTTTTACTGTTTGATTGTTTCTCTGAATTGGTGGCTCCTTGATTGAAGTATTTTAGCCTGTGTCTAAATAGAACTATGAGGTCTCTGTCTGCCTGCCTGTCTGTCTGTCTGTTGTTCAATTTATATGACCATCCATCTCGCTGGAGTGACTCTGAGCAGCTAAGATCGTTTAAACTCAAAATACAGCCAACAATGTGCAGAAACCCAGCAGTTGTCTCTCCATTCTTTCTGCTGTCCTTCCTATCATCTTCTTTTCCTTTAGCTTAACACACACACACACACACACATTTTTGGGTGATTGCATTCACCTGGGCACATTTCCTTCAGAGGAACTGCAGGGATTATGGAAAACGCAGGAGAAGAAAGTTGAGAGTCAGCTCTACCCCGAGGCAAGAGCTACACAACTAGAATCACAAAGGAGCTTTGATTGAGCGTCTTCCACCTGAGCTTTCTTCATCAGAAGTCCAAGAGAAGTTCTACGGTAGAGAAGGCCCACCTGCTACACAGGTATTGCTCAGACACAGCCAAGCTCCCCTTTTCTGCTGCACCCGAAGGTCAGAAGGCTTTGGAGCAAATGTCCAAATTCCTTGGACAGCAGAGGTGACCAGCGAGAAGTCTTCTTCTTGGTCCCACCTGATGGACCTTCTTCTTGGTCCCACCTGATGGACCTATTTAAGAGAGAGGACCCATAACATCTCCTGTCTCCCCGCTCTGATGTGTCCAAGTAGAGATGACTGGGAAATGATGGTCCTTCAAATCACAAGGAGGGAGGAAAAAATTACTATCCCAAGCAGTGGTGAAATTCAATTTTTTTTACTACCTGGTCTGTGGGCGTGGCTTGGTGGGTGTGGTGTGGCTTGGTGGGCATGGCTTGGTGGGCATGGCAGGGGAAGGATACTGCAAAATCCCCATTCCCTCCCCACTCCTGGGGAAAGGATACTGCAAAATCTCCATTCCCATCCTCCTGTGGGGACAGCCAGAGGTGGTATTTGCCGGTTCTCCAAACTACTCAAAATTCCCACTACCGGTTCTCCAGAACCTGTCAGAACCTGCTGGATTTCACCCCTGATCCCATGGCCATTCATTCATTCATTCATTCATTCATTCATTCATTCATTCATTCATTTGTTGAAATAAAGCAACTCTTGGCAGCTTGTATGGAAAACTGACCACTGATGGAGGGACGTAGACCTACTGGTTGTGAGTATTTACTCAGGGTAGATGATCTACTCTTTCTGCTCTTTTTCATCGTTTTCCTCAGTTGGAGGCATTGGGAATGGACAGGACCAGAAATCTTGGTTGTTTATGAATTTATTTATTTATATCCCGTTTTTATTATTTTTAGAAATAACTCAAGGCAGTGAAGATATCCAACACGCCTTCCTCCTCCTATTTTCCCCCAGAACAAAAACCCTGTGAGGTGGGGTGGGCTGAGAGAGAGGGACTGGCCCAAGGTCACCCAGGAGGCTTTCGCATCTAAGGCAGGATTAGAACTCACTGTCTCCTGGTGACTGTCCCAAAGTCACCCAACTGGCTTTCATGCCTAAGGCAGGACTAGAACTCACTGTCACCTACTGATTGGCCCAAAGTCACCCAGCCAACTTTCATGCCTAAGGCAGGACTAGAACTCACGATCTCCCGCTGTCTCCCCTGGCGCCTTAACCACTACACCAAACTGGCTCTCCCAGAAACTAAGACTGCAAGCCAACCAGAAAATAAGTAAGTTTTTCAAAAAGATATTTCCTTCTTATTCCTCCCTCCTTCACTGCATTTTCAGTTTCTACTTTTAATCTTTTTTTCAGAAGGCCAGCTATCCACGGCTTTATAGTTTGTACACCGTAGCATTTCTTTTCATTCTGCTCAGCTCTTTTTAGAACAATTACATTTTTCCTGCCTGCTTTACCTTAATTAACGGTGGGCTTTGTGTTTCCTCTGCTGGCCTGTGACCTGATAAAGATTGATTGATTGATTGATTGATTGGTCATTTTTTTTCCGTGCTTCCTATTGCTTCTCCATTTCCTTTCGGCTCTCAAAGCTCTTCTGCCTTTGACCTTCATCAAGGTCTCCAAGCGAAGCTCTCCTTTCCTCTCCTGCTGCTTCATTCGGAGTGGCACACAAAGCTTTCTTCTACCTTGCAAAACCCCCATCCTGAGCCACCACCACCCATCCCACCCACCCCGCCCCATTTCTTTCCCCTCCAGCACCTGCCAATGTCTCAGATTCCTTTGAGAAGGACCAAGCCACCCTAACCTTGGCTGCCACCAGGTGGAAAAGCGAGAACTCCAGAGGTGTCTCGTTCCCAAACCGCCTCCGTGATGGAAACACTTCCTTGCGTTTGGCATCCTTTGAAAACACGGCTCACTCGGGTTTGGGATGTTGAAGCCAAAACCAGAGCCCGGTTCCTGTCCACGACTGTTGGGACGATAGAGAAGGTTGCCTTTGTTCCTTGTCCTCTTTGAAGCCCGAAGCCGGCTGCCGACGCCACTGGCTGTCAATGCTCTGTTGTGGTGACTCACACCGAAGAGAGGTGACGCCAGATTATTTGGACAGCTGGTGGGGAGGAATCAGACAGTGCTCCTGTGCCAGAGCTGAGTCCCGAAGGTGGGAGATCAAAAGAGCAGGGTAGAAATGGCAGCAGGCTGGAAATCCTGACCGTCCGGCCGTGTGCTGAAAAGGGCAGGCTGGAAAGCCCAGATGTGCCTGGGGCTTTGGATCAGTGACCTCTCTCACACGGAGGACAGATGTGAGGTTGATGGTGGCTGAGTTGAAGGAGGACAGTGTTGTGGCTCCGATCCCCGAGCCCATCTTATCGGAGGAAGAAGGCTCCGAACATGAAGGAGAGGAGCCGGCCAGGCCTCCCTCTCCAGGCTCCTCCTCTCTGGCAATGCCTCAGGTGTCTGCCGAGGGAGAGGAGATTGACCAGGAGCCAGGTGTCTCCGATGACAGCGATGAGGGGGATAAGTCGTTCCTGGATCCACGCCAACGAAGGCAAGATAAACGTTTGCAGCAGATGAGGAGGCGTGCCAGGGATTAAGCTGAGTCACTGGACCACACCCCACAGGCTATATAAGAGAGTGTGGTGGCCATTTAGACTCTGTGACGGGAAAAGCTAACTTCTGGCTAGTCACTTTGTACAACGCCTGATCTTCTGAAGGTTTCATGTTTGAGCTGGACTGTTTTGAAAACTGTGTGTATTCGTTGGTGTTACCTGGTGGAGGAACACTCCCTCTTCTTGTAGTAAAGCACTTGGCAGATGGTTATCGTATTGCTGCCAAGTTCCTGATAACGAACCTTGTGTGTGCCGAGTACTTCTTTAACCCCCGGCTGGCTGTTTGTGTGTGTGTGGGGACGGGGACAGAACAGACAGACCATTCCCAGCTCCTAAAACCCTCACTGACTTTTTATGTTACCCAACTATGTAACGTCATCAGCACTAGGAAGAGGAGGGGGAGAGGAGGTCCTTGATGCGCTGAGCTTTGTGGTTTTGTAGCAGACGTTTTATCAACCAACTAGGTAACATCATCAGTGCTAGAAGAAAGGGAGGGTTGGAGAAGAGGAAGGAAGGAAGGAAGGAAGGAAGGAAGGAAGGAAGGAAGGAAGGAAAGGAAAGGAAGGAAGGAAGGAAGGAAGAGGAGGAGGAGGAGGAGGAGGAGGAGGGGGAGGAGGTCCTTGGGTGCTCTTGAGTTTGGTGGTTTTCTTATACACAACTAGGTAAATGTTCATAGAGATTCTCTGTCATCCAGGTCCTGGTTATCCCAAAGGTGCTTTTTCAAGAGGCAACTGGACTTTCTCGATTTTTCTCTGAAGACGTTTTGTGTCTCATCCAAGAAGCTGAAGACGTGAAAAAGAAAGAAAGAGAAAGGGAAAGAAAGATGAGAAGCGTCTTCAAACAAAAGCCAGAAAGTCCAGTGGCTTCTTGAAAAATGCATCTTTGGGAAAAACAGCTAGGTAACATCATGAGTGCTAGCATGGATGAAGTTACTTAGCTGGGCCATGAAATGTCTGCAAGGAAACAAAGAAGCTCAGAGAGGACCCCACACTTCATCCCTGAGCCACAGATAGGTTCTTCTCTTCAACTCACCATCTCCTGGTGATTGACCCAAAGTCAGCCAGATGGCTTTGTCGTAAGTCGAGGATTACCTATAAACAGTGTCACCTTTTCCTGCAAGCAGCTGACCCAGAACCGCCGTCTCGGAAGGCCCGCCGAGGTCACCCGGATCCCTTCTGCCTTTGTTTTAAAAAAGCGAGACGTGGGTTAACTTGCTTTATTGAAGCTTGCTTTATTATTCTCCAGGCGAGGGCTGGGGTGAGCCGAGCTGATTGGGGTCATTCTCTGATGAAGCGGCAGGCGAGAAGGATCGTGGTTACCGTTGCAACAAAACACGTTACCTTTGGTTTGGCAGCCAATTAGCTTTTAAAGATGACAGCATCGGCTTTTCTTCAAGGCCAAACATTCGATCCCTTCTTTTAGAGCGGTGGCCATCGGGATGGGCTCCTTCCCCAAGTCCTGTCTTGGCTGCCCGTTGAGTTGTTTTTCAGCAATCTCGGTGAAGGTTGGTTGTGTCGTATTCCGAGGACGTTTCCCACCAGGCCCGAACAGCAGGAGAGAGA
Organism: Pantherophis guttatus; assembly: GCF_059756535.1. NCBI lineage: Eukaryota > Metazoa > Chordata > Lepidosauria > Squamata > Colubridae > Pantherophis > Pantherophis guttatus. Next base: position 2,050,348 of record NC_142064.1, read on the forward strand.
TTGTCTTTCTCCCGTTTAATCTAGAAGTGGCTAAATCCTGCTTTCAAACGCTTCCCCCCCGAGGAACGGATCTGCCTGTAATATCAAAGAGAAGCCATTTTGCGCAATTTCCCAAATTCTCCATCCCTCCCACCAGACCTTCATCCGCTGCAAAAGAGCCTCCGGGTTTTGCAAACTTACAGTTTGAAAATTTGGTTCCAATTTCTCGGGCAAGGTTTTGACCTGGTTTTACAAACTTACAACCATTCGTTTATGGACCTGCAAAGGCAGAATCGTGGAACCTGCCAGAGATGTTCCCCGGTCTTGTTGATTTAAGTTTCATCAAGAGATGGCAAAAATTTCATCATATCTTAAAGATCATTCAAATGAAAGATAGTTATCAGAATGGAGAAGATGGATTGACTATATGCAAAAAAAGTATCCGAACAAGAAGATTCATATAGTTTATGAATGAAATTTTTTTAAGTAGTTTATGTTTATAGTTTTTGAGTTCTAAGGTGTTAAAGATTTAGGGAGAATATGAATGCAATAATTTGTTAGCATATTTTAGCTTTATGTTTGTGAATGCTATACCCTGTGCCTGTTCTGGGAAGTCTAGGAAGCGGGGAGGGGGGGAAGGAGGGGAGGGGGAAAGGGTGGGGGGGAGAAAATGTTTGTATTTCTTGTAAAACTTTTCAATAAAAAAAAGTTTCATCAAGGTGGAAACTCATTGGACAAGGACTAGATCATGCTACCACTTTATAAGGCCTTGGTAAGGCCACACCTGGAATCCTGCATCCAGTTTTGGTCATCACATTACAAAAAAGATGTGGAGACTCTAGTGCAGAGAAGAGCAACAAAGAGGATTGGGGGATTGGAGGCTAACACATTTGAAGAACGGTTGCAGGAACTGGGTTTGTCTAGTCTAATGAAAAGAAGGACTAGGGGAAACATGATAGCAGTCTTCCAATATCTCAAGGGCTGCCACAAAGAAGAAGGAGTCAAGCTATTCTCCAAAGCCCCTGAAGGCAGGACAAGAAGCAATGGAGGGAAACTAACCAAGGAGAGAAGCAACCTGGAACTAAGGAGAAATTTCCTGACAGTGAGAACAATTAAACAGTGGAACTGCTTGCCTCCAGAAGTTGTGGGTGCTCCAACACTGGAGGTTTTTTATTTGTCTAAAATAGAATAGAATAGAGCCGGAAGGGACCTTGGAGGTCTTCTAGTCCAACCCCCTGATCATGCAGGAAGCCCTGCACCATTTCAGACAAGTGTCTGTCCAGTCTCTTCTTAAAAACCTCCAATGTTGGAGCACCCACAACTTCTGAAGGGAAGCCGTTCTACTGGTTAGGCATTCTCATTGTCAGGAAGTTCCTCCTTAATTCCAGGTTGCTTCTCTCCTTGGTAAGTTTCCATCCATTGTTTCTTGTCCTGCCCTCTGGTGCTTCGAGGAATAATTTGACCCCCACTTCTTTGTGGCAGCCCCTCCAATATTGGAAGACTGCTATCCTGTCATCTCTAATTCTTCTTTCCTCTAGACTCGCCAGACCCAAATCCTGCAGCCGTTCTTCTTCCTGCCTGAGCAGGGGGTTGGACTAGAAGACCTCCAAGGTCCCTTCTGTATTCACTGGATGGTTTGAAAACATCTATCCATCCTTCTCTCTGTTCACTTGGACAAATAATGAGATAAGCTACTATGTGATTCACCCATCTTCTCTTGACTCCTTGGATCTTTTTTTTATTTTAATTTGATTTATATGCCGCCCTTCTCCGGAGACTCAGGGTGGCTTACAGTGCGTTAAGCAATAGCCTTCATTCTTTTGTATATTTTATACAAAGTCAGCTTATTGCCCCCACAATCCGGGTCCTCATTTAACCTACCTTAGAAAGGATGGAAGGCTGAGTCAACCTTGAGCCTGGTGAGATTCGAACTTACAGTAATTGCAGACAGCTGGTGTTAATCACAATGCTTTTAGTCTGCTGAGCCACCAGGCTCTCTAGGATCTTCCTTGCCTTCCTTTCGCAGCCTGCTGGCTGCCTGTCACGACACCCCACTCGCAGCCCTACAAATATTAACCCCACCTGGAGCCATCATTCAACAGGTTCAGGACCATCCTATCAATCAGTGGAAGCTGAAACCGTGAATTAGAAACAGGCTTTGTTCGAACCAGATGTTGACCATTTGCATTCCTTCTCGGGTTTTTGAACTGCCAACTTCGTCTTGCGTTCTCTCCATCTCATTCATCCATTCTCGTCTTCTCACCAAATATTTCTTCCTCCTGGATCCCATTTATTCAGAAGGATACTTTATTTCCCCTCCCACCCCAATGTTTTCTGCAGAACTTCCATCATTTCTACTCACCCATCGCTCACCCTTGCTATCAATTCCTATTTTTCATGAGCCCCGGAAATCACCTCACTGACAAAAGAGGTTGTATTTATTGTAGCTCTTTCCTTCGTGTGTAAACTGACCCCTTCACTTCCCTGCGTGCATTCAACAGCTCCTCTACACAAGATCAGGCCATCTCCACTCAGATCAAATGTATTCTTCTCCTTTTTCTTAATTTCATAGACATACTCGTTAACAGTTCAATCGTTCATTCGTTTTGTTTATTTATTAAATTTGCAATGGATGGAAACTCATCAAGGAGAGAAGCAACCTAGAACTAAGGAGAAATTTCTTCAGTTAGAGCAATTAACCAGTGGAACAGAAGTTGCCTCCAGAAGTTGTGGGAGCTCCATCACTGGAGGCCTTCAAGAAGAGAAGAGACAGCCATTTGTCCAGAATTGTCCAGAGTCTACTGCTTGAGCAGGGGGTTGGACTAGAAGATCTCTAAGACCCCTTCCAACTCTGTTGTTCTGTTATTCTGTTCAGTGATACAATGATCTTTGTCCCAAAGGCGTTTTTTCCAAGAGCCAACTGGGCTTTCTGGTTTTTCTTTGAAGACATTTCGCTTCTCACCCAAGAAGCTTCTTCAGTTCATCTTTGCCAGCCAGGATAATCTCATCCAGAATCTACGTAGCAATTCATACCCAACCATCTAGAAATTACATACCTTTTATTAACAATGGATGTTCTGAACATGATATTCCTTCCTCCCATTTTTCCCAGCCCAATAAAACTGGGATATTGGTGAGGTCAAGAGAGTGTAAAGAGTCCAAATTTATCAAACAAGCTTCCATAATTAAGATCAGCACTTTAGCTACATTACAAATGTGCAGATAATGGGGTTTTTAAATATTAAGGTGAACGGATGACATCATGGGAACCTGAGGTTCGGCATCCCAATTCATACCTAGGAATTCAATCTCAAGGGCAACATTTAAAAATAGAGAGACGTCAACCAGTGAGAAAATGAGGAAAGATGCTAGAAATTTGGTAAAAAATTAAGTATGCCCTTCAATGAATGTTGTCTCTTGATGATTGCATCCATGCAATGTCCTTGGCTATTTAATAAGAGTGGCTTCTTCTGAATTTTATTTCCTCCATCATAACCAGAGGAGTCAGGTGGGCCCTTAACGAAGTACGGGTAATTCTCAACTTACAACCACAATTTCTGTTGCTAAGTGAGACAGTTGTTAAGTGAGTTTTGCCCCATTTTATGACCTTTCTTGCTACAGCTGTTCAGTGAATCACTGCAATTGTTAAGATAGTCACACGATTATTAAGTGAATCTGGTTTCCCCATGGCCTCCAGAAGTTGTGAATGCTCCAACACTGGAAGTTTTGAAGAAGAGATTGGACAACCATTTCTCTGAAATGGTATATAGGGTTTCCTGCCTGAGCAGGGGGTTGGACTAGAAGACCTCCAAGGTCCCTTCCAACTCTGTTATTCTATTCTAAGTCGCTTTTTTCAGTACAGTTGTAGCTTTCGCCACTAAATGGACTGTTGTTAAGTCAAGGACTACCTGTCCAAACCAAGCCTGAATCTAATTAGTCTCTGAGATGGACAAAAGTCAACACTAGTTGTTGCCAGATGGGTAGAGTGTGAGAGAGGGAAAGTGTATCTCCTCTGAGCCACTCCTCCGGGTTGTCAAGTTTCCGAAAGATGCCCTAATTAATTCATGAGCCATGATCCAAACGTCAAAGGAAATATAGTCATTTATTAGGAGCACCATTTCGGCAATACTGGGATGTAGTTAGGACTGATCCTCTGTAGATTTACGTTCCCCTATGACCCTGTCTCTCCCCTCCTCTCTGGCCATGTCATAAATCACATTCTCCAATTACCCACTTTGGCTGGCTGTGAAACCTAACACCCTCCTTCTGATTGCGGTCAGAAAGAATGTATGGAATTCACTTCAGTTCTCCCTCCCTCCTGCTCATGGCAACTTGAAAGCTTTGCAAGTTGACATTCGGCTCCCCTCACTTCCCGAGGGCGACTTGCACAAAGCAAAAAGTGACACAGGTGATTTCATGGACGTAGCTATGGAGCGGTCTTCCCAACACAGTGGAAGTGAGTTCCTGTAGCGAGTAAGAAAGGGGACCTTGATGGAAAGACCAAGAACATTATCTAGGCAAAGGAGACTGAGACATTTTGAAGTCCTGAGAAATGAGAAGAAGCTCAGACGAGATGCCTCCCTGATTCACAGGAGTAAAAGGGAGGGGAGGCAGCCTTGGAAGTTCCTGTTATCACAGCTTATCTCAATCAAGTGTAACTTCTGCTCTTCCTCTCCAGGTGAGAGGTCTGGTCTGATTTACTTAGTGGGTAGACCCTTTCTTTCTTTCTTCTTTCTTTCTTTCTTTCTTTCTTTCTTTCTTTCTTTCTTTCTTTCTTTCTTCACTTCCACATTTTCTCCCTTCCTTTTTCCTTTTCTTCCTTTTTCCTTCTTTCTTTTCCTTTTTTCCTTCTTCCCTTCCATCCTTCCTCCTTTTATTCTTTCCTTCCTTTTTTCTTCCCTCTCTTTCTTCTCTCTGTCATTCCTTCCTTCTCTTCCTCCTTTCTTATTTCTTTCTTTACTTCTAACTTTTCTTCCTTCTTTCTTTTTTCTCTCCTTTCCTTCTTTCCTCCCTTTCTTTCTTTTCTTTTCACTTCCACCTTTTCTTCCTTCCTTCTTTCCTTCTTTCCTTCCATCCTTCCTCCTTTCTTCCTTTAATCTTTCATTCCTTCCTCCTCTTCCTCCTTTTTTGTTTTCCTTCCTCCTTCCTTTTCTTTCCCTTTCCTTCCTTCTCTCTCTTCTTTGACCTTTTTAGCAATGACATTCCCCAGCTCTGGCGCAGCTCCTCTGAAGAATTCAAACTCCTTACAACACCTACCACTACTCACCAAAGTCCAAACTGACTGGAGTTGTTGGCGAAGAGTGCCAGTGGACCAGTAGTGGGAAAGGAGAACCAGCAGAGAACCAGCTGAGTATGAATGCCCACATTGGGGCGGGTGGAGGCAGGATGAAGTGGGCATGTTAAGGCAGGCGTGTTCAATTGTCCCATTCTGCACCCAGGGAGCCACAGGTTCCTTCTTCCAACTGGACTGGGGTGAAAGTGAGGGAAGTCACCCCTCCTACAAAAAATGAAATATTTTGAGAAATATTTAAAAAGGCAGGATAAAATATTTCCCCTAAAAGAGAAATAAAAAAATCTTAAGGGAGACAGAAACTCAGAACCCGAGCTCCCTGCCCCCAGCAGATATTTGGTGCCCATTGAGAAGGACTGGGCCAGCCTATCTACAAGACAAAAGACATTCATCTCCTGGGTGATGGGATTAAGACATGACCCCTCAGGACATAATAGGATTATCTAGCAGCAGGGCTCACTGCATTGCGAAATCTCCTAAGCATATTGCATCAGAGCCCAAACTTCAATCAAACTTGTCTCAGACAAACATGACCCCCACATGGCCCCACGGGAGTCAGACAACAGCCAATAGAATACATGTTCTTGCACAGGAACAGGAAGCTCAAATTCAAAGCCCAAAAGAAGGTATAAACGCTCCTCCCTCTCAACCTCATGTGTTCAGCTGCAGCAGAGAACCATGTGCTTGGTGGTTGTGTTCACCATTATACCATCTTTCCAATCAGCCTCCATGTTTCCAGTGTCTTTCTCCTCACTTGGAACTGAACCAGGTGGATATTTCTTCCAACAGGAGCTCAAACTCCCTTCTCCAAACTGCAGGGACGTGACTGGCTGAGAAGCCCAAGCCAGGTTCTCTACCAGGCCCTGCTCTGTGGTCACTCGCCCCCTTCCTCCATGCAGGCTCCTGACCCCCCCACCCACCCCCATCAACCTGGTCTCGTGCCTATTCAGCAGTTGCCATAAATTGCTTTCCCAATTGCGCTGAAGTCTACCAGCTGTAATATTAAAAGGTGATGAAGGTTTTATGAAGTCGGGCCAACAGCTCCTATGAATGTCAATGACGGCCATCATTTTCCCACAAGGCTTTCATGGCCACTCATGCCTGAGAATTCCCGTGAATTTCCCCCAGCCAATCTTCCATTTGGAGAGAAAAACAGCTGTAAGCCTCACCTCTAGAATGGCCAGGTTAGCTGAGGAAACTGCCATATATATATACAAGCTCAGATTATTTGCCTATCACGATTGCCAAGAATGACTCCAGCCTGCCTCAAACTGACACGTTTGTTTCACACACACACACAAACACACACACACACACTTGTATAATCCCCAACTATCTTTATTCCAAAGATGCTCTTTGTTTTTCAAGAGACAACTGGACTTTCTTTCTTTTATATATATATTGTTTTTTATTATACATTTTCCTTTATTCTACATCACGTTTCCATTTCTGCAACGACCGTGTACGATTTGTATCAAGTCTCTTTTAAGTATACATAGCAGTGGTGAAATCCAATTTTTTTTTACTACCGGTTCTGTGGGCGTGGCTTGGTGGGTGTGGTGTTGTTTGGTGGGCGTAACAGAAGGATACTGCAAAATCCCCATTCCCTCCCCACTCCTGGAGGAAGGATACTGCAAAATCCCCATTCCCTCCCCACTCCTGGAGGAAGGATACTGCAAAATTCCCATTCCCTCCCCACTCCTGGAGGAAGGATACTGCAAAATCCCCATTCCCTCCCCACTCCTGTGGGGAGTGCAAAATCCCCATTCTGGCCCCTACTTCTTGATGAATGTATCTTTTCTTTTTATGTACACCGAGAGCGTATGCACCAAGACAAATTCCTTGTGTGTCCAATCACACTTGGCCAATAAAGAATTCTATTCTATTCTATTCTATTCTATTCTATTCTATTCTATTCTATTCTATTCTATTCTATTCTATTCTATTCTCTGGGGCCAGCCAGAGGTGGTATTTGCTGGTTCTCCGAACTACTCAAAATTGCCGCTACCAGTTCTCCAGAACCTGTCAGAACCTGCTGGATTTCACCCCGATACATAATACCCTGATTATAACCATTGTTATCATATTTATAGAATGCAGTCACTTTTAAATGTATATAATCTTGTACATCCTAGTTTTAACCGTTATTCTCATAGTTATACCATAACACTCTATACACTTTAGTCTATAGTCAAGTACAGTCCAATGGTAATGTTACTTATAGCATATATGCTTATATGTCTATATATATATATATATATATATATATATATATATATATATATATATATATATATATATATATATATATTTCTATTTTGTTAATCTTTTGTTATTAAGTTACTAATCTCTGCACCTGTTATCTAACCATTTGTACAATAAGTCGCATGCAACTGTTTTGTTGTTGTTGTTGTTGTTTGAAGACATTTCGCTTCTCATCCAAGAAGCTTCTTCAGCTCTGACTGGATGGTGGGGAATGGAAGGACTCTCTTTAGTTGTGCTGGTGGGGAATCATGGGATTTTAATGACCAATGCATCTTGAATCCGAGGGTTGGAAGGGGACCTCAGAGGTCTTCTAGTCCAACCCTTCCTCAAAGCAGGAGACCTTCTACCATCCCGGTCAAGTAATTGTCCAGTCTTGCCTTGAAAGCTTCCAAGGATGGAGCACCCACAACTCCTTGAAACAAGCTAGTCCACTGATTAATTGTTCTCACTGTCAGGAAATTCCTCCTTATTTCCAGGTTGAATCTCTCCTTGGTCAGTTTCCATCCATTATTCCTTGTCCGGCCTTCGGGTGCTTTGGAAAACAGCTTGACTCCCCCCCCCTCCTCTCTGGCAGGCAGCCCCTCAGATATTGGAAGACGGCTATCCTGTCTCCCCTGGTCCTTCTCTTCACTAGACTAGCCAGGCCCAGTTCTGCAATAATTCTTCATATGTTTTAGCCTCCAGTCCCCTCATCATCCTGGTTGCTCTTCTCTGCATTCTTTCTAGAGTCTCCACATCTTTTTTACATTGTGGTGACCAAAACTGGATGCAATATTCCAAGTGTGGCCTTACCAAGGCCTTATAAAGTGGCATTAACACTTCACGTGGATCTTGATTCTATCCCTCTGTTGATGGAAGCAAGGATTGGGTTGGCCTTTTTGGCGGCTGCAGCACACATCATGGCTCATATTTAAGTCATGGTCTATTAGGACAGAGGTCCCCAACCTTTCTAGCACCAGGGACCAATTTCAGAAGGAACTTTGTCTTCTACGGATGGGAGGCAGGATGGTTTTGTGCGCAGCCTAGATCCTGTACAAGCACAGATAAAGTTTTGCTCACTCACCCATTGCTTGGGTGGTCCTAACAGACCATGGACCGATACCAGTCCACAGCCCAGGGACCCCTGAACTAGCACACCTGTCACAGGTACTATTGTTGAGCCAGATATTATCTGTTCTATACCTATACCTATGCATTTGGTATAGTAGAATAGAATAGAATAGAATAGAATAGAATAGAATAGAATAGAATAGAATAGAATAGAATAGAATAGAATAGAATAGAATAGAATAGAATAGAATCACAGAGTTGGAAGGGACCTTGGAGGTCTTCTAGTCCAGCCCCCTGCTTAGGCAGGAGACCTTGTACCATTTCAGGCAAATGGTTGTCCAATCTCTTCTTGGAAACCTCCAGTGATGAAGCACCCATAACTTCTGGTGGCAACTTCTGTTCCACTGTGTTACAGGATCCATGGATCAGGCCCAATAACAGACATGAGTCAATCATTTAAATAAGTTTCTTTTATTTGCAGGTTCATCAATACATCACAAGCAACATCTGGAAGTGGGGTACGAGGGAGTGTGTGACCACCTTATATACCTGGGGGGCGGAGACTCAGGTAAGGAGTGGTCTGTGGAGGGGGTTGGCCAAGCGTGCATTAGTGTTAACCCCTGCATTACTGTGTTCCTAGTGAGCCCTGACATGGGTAAGGCATTTATGTGTAACACACTGGTTAATTGTTCTCACTGTTAGGAAGTTTCTCCTTAATTCCAGGTTGCTTCTCTCCTTGATTAGTTTCCGTCCGTTCCTTTTTCTCCTGCCTTCTGGTGCTTTGGAGAATAGCTTGACCCCCCCTTCTTTATGGCAATCCCTGAGATATTGAAAGACTGCTATCATATGTCCCCTGGTCCTTCTTTTCATTAAACTAGCCAGTTCCTGCAACCGTTCTTCATATGTTTTAGCCTCCAGCCCCCTAATCCTCTTCTTTGCAGTCTTTCCAGAATCTCAACTCTGGTATAGAGAGTGCTAAATTGGAGTATTCTAGTTTATTTAAGGGCTGGGTATTCCACACAAACTCAGATAAATGTTCATGATCAAACAAGGTTCAAGTGGGACAGGAAATTCTTGTCTAGATGATATTTTTTCCCCTCACTAATTTGCCTCAGTGTTACTTTCTTAGCTCAACTCTGGAGGGAACCGCTAATTTTGAGCCAAAGGTTGTGCCAGGGTCTCCGAGTTCGTTAAGACTCCTTGTAAATCAATTATTTAATGAGTGGTTATGGTGCACTCAAATATATCAAGGACATTTCCCAGGTGAGGCTGTGTTTAAAGAGGAAGTCTTTGTTTTTGTTAATGGATGAGGACTTTATGAGTATTATGCGATCCAAAATTTATTTATTTATTTATTGGTTCGATTTATATACTGCCCTTTCTCCGGAGACTCAGGGCAGCTTACAATGCGTTAAGCAATAGCCTTCATACTTTTGTATATACCTGCTTAGTAGGGCTTTCGCCCCCCCCCCTCAAGCGGTGTTCTTTTTTTATACAAAGTCAGCTTATTGCCCCCACAAATACATGCACACATATGCAAGTATGCAAACACAGAGAGAGAGACACACACAAGTACACAAATGGACACACACACACATGCCCTCTGTTCCAATTCTACTGCAAATAGTGAATTAAAATATATTCTTTCAAAGGTGACTTGCAGCTCTGCAATTATTCCATGGTGGAGGCGCATTATTAAAGATTGGCTTCAGTTTTTATTTAAAATAATAATAATTCCAAGCTGGAATTATTATATTTTCTATAAAAGGAGGAAGGGGAGAAGGGAGAAGGGAGCTGATTCTTTAATACAGTTTTCATTTCTAGTCTTTATGACTGCCAACCATTTAGACTGTTATGCAATGGAGCACAATGTAAAACATGAAATGAGCAGGCATTAAAAAAGGAAAAAACCCTCCTCAAAAGGAGCAATTTGATCTTAAAGCATTGAGATTTATTAAGAAAACCTTTCAGCTAGCTCTTAGCCACTAACAGAATGATAATTGAATTACAAGCGAAAGGACAATTCAGAAGCCTCCTTACGGATCTGGGAGTAAATTGCACTAAATGCAGTGGTAGGATTCAATTTTTTTAACTACCGGTTCTGTGGGCGTGGCTTGGTGGGCGTGCATGGCATGGCATGGCTTGGTGGGCGTGGCAGGGGAGGATACTGTAAAGCCTCCATTCCCTCCCCACTGCAGGGGAAGATTACTGCAAAATCCCCATTTCCTCCCGATCAGCTGGGACTCGGGAGGCAGAGAATAGATGGGGGCGGGGCCAGCTACAGGTGGTATTTGCCGGTTCGCCAAACTACTCAAAATTTCTGCTATCGGTTCTCCAGAACTGGTCCCAGGGAGGTGCAAAAGTTTTACAATTACATTTTCACCCCATTTCCCCCCCATCCCAGCCCCCACGCCCCACCCTAACCCCCCCTAAACCCCCCCTAACCCTCCCCCCCTGACTTCCACAAAATATAATCCCATCAAAATCCCCTTTTTATAAAACTTGAACCCCTCAGACTCCCTTAAAAAAATTTTATCTTCACAGTTTTCATACATTTCTATTTTTATATAATACTTTCAATGAAAAACTATTTGGTACTTTCTAACTTGATATTTGTTCTGCACATAATCTATCCATTTTTTCCATTCCCATTCATAAGTCTCTTGTGAGCGATCTTTTAAATATGCTGAGATCTTCACCATCTCGGCAAAACTGGCCATCTTCAAAGTCCATTCTTCGATAGTGGGTAAAGCTTCATTTTTCCAATATTTACCTATCAATAATCTCGCTGCAGTTATCATGTACAATATCAACTTAATTTCATCCTGTGTAAAACCCTTTACTATACCCAATAAAAACAATTGTGGAGAAAAAGGAATTTTTTTCTTCAAAATATTCTGCATAACCCACCATATTTTTATCCAAAAAGCCTTAACTTTCTTACAATTCCACCAAACATGATAATATGTAGCATCTAAACAATCACATCTCCAACATTTTGGCTGAACATTAGGATACATACAGGATAATTTCTTGGGATCTAAATGCCATCTGTAAAACATTTTATAAAAATTTTCCCTCAAATTCTGCGATTGCGTAAATTTAACATTCTGAACCCATATTTTCTCCCATGTTTCCAACATTACTGGTTCTGCAAAATTCTGTGCCCATTTAATCATACAATCTTTAACCAATTCAGTTTCTGAGTCCCTTTCTAACAAAACATTATATAGCCTTTTGATATGCATTGGACCTTTCTCTCTTATATGTCTAACCAACTCTTCCTCATGCAACATAATACCAGTTTTTTGGTCCTCTTTCCATCTGAGTTGAAGTTGATTGTATTGTAACCAGGTTAAGTTAATCCCTTCGCCCAACAGTGTCTCTAATGTCTTCAGTTGCCATCTGCCCACATCTGTAAAAAGAACCTCTTTATATAAAACCCCCCCGAGTGACATTATATTTGTATTCCAAATAATATGACCAAGATCCAGCCACAACGGTATTTTATAATCCCATTTGATTCGGTGCTTCTTCCATACTCTCATCAGAGAATCTCTAAGTATATGACTTTTAAATACTTTATCCACTTTGTTTTCATAAAACAAGTAAGCGTGCCAACCAAATTCGAGATCAAAACTTTCTATATTCAATATTCCAGTCTTTTTCCTTCCAAACCAATCGCTTGCTTGAGTCAAAGCTGCTGCTTCATAATATAACTGTCAGATGTAAATGCCTTATTCCCTAATCTGTAAATAATGTATATATGGGATATCAGGGGTTAACTTATTCTTTGTTTCCTAATGTATTCATAATTCACCACTCCCATCCTTGGCTCCGCCCTTTGTATATATAAGGAGCCACCCTCACCATTTCCCTTGCTTCTATCTGTAAATATTCAGTGAATATAGAATGCCTGTTAAGATTAAAGAGAGATATATTTAAACCTCTAATCTTTATTATCATTATTGAGTCTGATCCTAAAAATATTGCAACAAACTGGTAGCAGAGGATGGTTAATTGACTCAATAAATAATTAAAAATGTCTAAGAAAGATAGGCCCAACACCAGGGCCTACAGCAAAGAAATAGAAACTGAACAAGAAATAATCAACGAATCCACTAACGCGATTTCGAGAGAATCCGAAGAGTACACCACAGAAGAAGAAGAACTAATAAATGAAAATAATGACCAGGAGGAAATCGAAATAGAAAATAACGAACTCAGGTCAGAAATATTAAAGATATTAAAAAGTCAGAAGAATGATGAAAGTCTCATCGCGAATCTCCAAGAAATGCTGAAAAACAGCGGAGCAGCGAGAGAGAAAAACATCGTCAAAGAGAAACCCAAAGACCAAAAAACTGTGAGTGATATGACTACAGAGAAAGTCGTTATGAAAAAGAAAACATGTGATGCCGCGCGAAATTTTGAATGGCAGCCATCTTGGTTTCAACAAACCTCCAAAGGGAGCGAAGCAGAGCCAATCAAAATGCTCAGTTCAAAATTTCTGGCGCGAAAAACGTTATCAGACAATGAAAGCGAAAAGGAAGATTCGAAATCTCCAGAAGAACCCGAATCAGATAGCGAAGACGATTTTACCAAATCCCAAATAAAATCAGCAATGAAGACGCTTTTTGCTGCATTTGGGCCAAAATTAAAAATCTCCAAAGCGCCAACGAAGAAGCAAAAGAACAAGTCGATACCTCAAGACCTACACGCTCCCATCCTGACTTCGAGAGCGACGACGCCCGAGCCCAGAGAGCCATGCCGATTCCGCCCCACGCCGCAGACCGGATCAAGCATCAACGCACACAGGAGAAAGAGAAGAACAGCCGCCGCCATCAGAACTCCTAAAACCGAGCCAGAGACCGACTCGTCTGAAGAGGAGCAGAGCGAACGAGCAGAAATGGAGAGAACCTTCCATGACGATGCCAAAGAAGAAATGAGCAACGCGCATGTGCGAAACCACGTAGACGGTCCGGAAAGACTTGAACTGGCCAGAGAACCGCGCAGACTCGTTGCGAGCATCCCTATGCCGTTTTGCAATTTCCTGCACTTGCGAGATCACGGACTACCTCAGGTTGTAAGTAATGGACAAAATAATGTGGGAAACTTACCCAGTGACTTCCCAAAACTTAGAGTTGATGGCATTAATTTGCAAGAGTGGTATCAACAGCTCCAGGTTGTCTTTATGAAAGAAAATTTACTATTCTTTATCACTAGTCCTCCAAGAAGACCTTGGACTTTAAAAATAGATTGTTTACATCATAGAGCATTCTTCTTAATAATATCTAGCGTATCTCCTGCAATGTATCATAGTATCAAACCAAACCTAACTGTCTCAGAAATAATTCAATGCATGTTTAATCTATTCCACAGCGACAGTGTAGCTACCACTACGAGAATGTCTAAGGATTTCTTTTCTTCTAGAGTAAAACCAGGGGTTTCCATAAGTGAGCATTTGATATCTCTAAACAAAATAAGAGCTGAGCTGCATCTGAGGGGGGAAGTGATTTCAGATCAAACAATGAAAAGTGTTATTATCAATTCACTTGATTCATCATGGGATAGTTTTATGTCACACTTAGACACCATCAATCTAGGATATTTATCCATAGAGAGTCTATCTAACAAATTGATAGCTGAAGACAATTCAAGAAAAAATCGCTCTAGCAATCACACAGAACACAAATCTTTTAGGAAGGTAGTTTTCCAAGAAAAATACAATGAAACTTTTAAATGCCACAATTGTGGGTCCAGGGAACACAATAGAAGAGACTGTCCCAAAATATCAAAGGAGAGACATAGGCCAGAATATAGAAGCAGATACAATTATAGACAGTCTTCCACAGATAGATATAAATATAGAAGCCCACCAAATTACAGAGAGAGTAGAGGGGGTAGAGAAAATTCAAAAGAGAGAAAATCTGGTTCACTGAATGGACTAAATAAACAAGACAGCACTAAAACACAACAAAATGAGAACAATAATTGGCTTATCGATTCTGGGGCAACCAATCACACCACCAATAACAAAAATATTCTATCTTCATTTACAGAAGATAAGTTTGTAATAAAGGTGGCAAATCAAGAAAAGGTTCAAGTATTAGGCAGAGGAAACATAACACTGCCTGGTCTAGGAAAAATAGAGGGGGTATTGTTAATCCCTGAAATACCTCATAACATACTAAGTGTCATAAAACTAAGTAGAGATTCTGATATCAATATAGTTTTCTCAAAGGGGAAAGCATCTTTAGAGAAGGACAAAGCAAATGTAGGTACTGTGATGATTAAAGGAGGCCTACCCTATCTAGTAACAAAAGAAAGATGGTTACATAACATTGACTCAAATATGGAGGATTGTATTGAGGCAGATGATGAAAATGTTAGTAACAGTGACAATGATGAATGTGAAATATCTCATGATCACACAAATACACACAAAGAGAAGAGACCAAGAATAGGTAAACCAATTCATGATGAGTGTGCTCACATCTTACATAGGAAGTTAGGACATGCAAGTTTTCCTGTAGTACAAAAAATGACTGAACACGCAGAAGGTGTCAAAATAAAAAATTGTGAAAATTATTTGGAATGCTCAGTATGTAAATCCACTAAACTAAAAACTAGTCCCAGACCAAAAAAATCCAACAGATCGACTAACAAAATTTTTGACTTAGTACATATGGACTTAGTTGGTCCATTAACTCCATCAATCACTTATAGAAAGCGTTACTTCCTAACAATAGTAGATGACTATAGTCGCTATGGTTTTGTTTACACATTAAAACACAAGGATGAAACCTTTCAGAAATTTAAGGAATTCTACAAACGCATAGAAACACAACATAATATCAGAATAAAACAAATTATGACAGATAGGGGATGTGAATTCATGTCTAAAGAATTCTCCCAATGGTTAAAGGATAGAGGAATGCTACATTTCACGTCTAGTCCATTTTCTGCGTTCCAAAATGGGGTTGCAGAGAGAAAGAATTCCACACTGCAAACCATGATTAGATGCACATTAGAGGATGCTGGTTTAGGCAAACAATTTTGGTCAGAAGCCTTACATTATTCAAATTACACTCAAAATAGAACCTGGTCCAGTATTGTGAATAAAACACCATATGAGGTGATGTATAATAGGAAACCCAAATTAGCACACATGCACATATTTGGAGTCACTGCAGACGTACATATACCTAAGCAGTTGAGAAGAAAGGGAGAAAACGTATCCAGAAGATTAAGATTTATGGGATATGAAACTGGCACCAAAGGGTACAGATTCATTGATAATAATAACAAATTTATAGTCTCCAGAACAGCTGTGTTCCATGAACAAGCAAATTGGTCTAAATTACATCTTAATGAAATATTTCCAGATAAATACAAAGATACAAAATCTTGTGAGGAAGGAACAATAGAGAATCAAAATATCAACAAAAATACAAACAAAACCAAAACTTGGACAAATAGTCAGCACAAAATAAAGACAGACACATTAACAAAAAAGGAAGCAAGATATTTGCATGATAACCATAGCAAACCTGAAAGAGCTATTAGAAACAATAGAAATCAAATGCCAGGCAAATACAGAGATTATATAATGCATATGGATGGTGAACAAATAACACCTAATACATATGAGGAAGTATTAAAACTCCCTTATGAAGAAAAGGAAAAATGGGAACTAGCTATGAAAAAAGAGATGGAAAGTTTGCAAGGATTAAATGTATTCACACCTGCGACCGCACCTAAAGATAAAACAATCATAGGTACTAGGTGGATCTATAAAATTAAGAATCTAGAAGGAGGCAATACTCTATACAAAGCCAGATTAGTTGCACAAGGTTATGCACAAAAATATCCGGAGGATTATACTGACACATACTCTCCCACAGTGAGAACAGAGAGTGTTAAAACAGCTCTGGTAGTGGCATCTGCACTCAATCTTGATGTATTCCAATATGACATACAGACTGCGTACTTACACGCGAAACTAGATAAGGAAATATATGTAAGGGCACCACACAGTCAATACACTAATAAGAATGAAATCTGGCTATTGAACAAAAGTCTATATGGGTTAAAACAATCTGGCAAAAGATGGTATGATTGTTTGGTAAAAGTACTTAAGACCATGGATTTTAACGCTACCACCGCTGATAACTGTTTCTTTGTAAAAAAAGGTGATGATCACATTGAATTCGTGTTAATTTATGTAGATGATATTTTATATATAGGAAAAAACAAGGAGAGAAGAGAAACCTTTGTAAATAAGCTAAACGAACATTTTTCGTTGAAATCTCTAGGTAAAGTAAACAAATACCTTGGTGTACAAATTAACAAAACTAGAAGGGGATTCAAACTCACTCAGAAAGATAAAATTATTGAACTTCTAAACAAATGCAATTTAAACAATGCTAAACCATGTGACACTCCCATGCAAACTGATTTCCTTAGAAACAATGATGAGTCTTCCCCTGAATTTAAAGATAATACATTCTATAGATCAGTCATAGGTTCACTTCTTTATATATCTAATTGGACCAGACCAGATATTGCATTACCTCTCAATCTATTGTCAAGACATGTTAGTAAACCAACTATGTATCATTGGGAAGCTGTCAAAAGAATCCTAAGATATCTAAAAAGTACATTAGATTTTTGTTTAGTATTAGAACCTAGTAATGACAAAGAGCCAAAACTTACTTGTTACGCAGATGCGGATTGGGCTGGAGATATATCATGCAGAAAGAGCACTTCTGGTTATATTTTTCTATTAAATAACTGTCCAGTTTACTGGTACACTGGTAAACAAGAACTGGTAGCCACTTCAACCACAGAAGCGGAATATGTTTGTTTATCCAAAGCTGCAAATAACCTTGTATGGTTTAATGATTTGATTTCAGATGTCTGGAAAAAACCTGCTTTACCTTTTGTTATGCATGAAGATAATAAAGCAGCCATCGAAATATCCAGATCCGATGCCATTGGACAAAGATCCAGGCATATAGATATAAAGTTTAAACATGTGAGACAATTGTCTCAAGATGGATTTATCAAAGCAGTGCATTGTGATACCTCTGAACAATTAGCTGACATATTAACGAAGCCTTTACCTTCTAAGCAGCACAAATATTTAACTTCAAAATTATATGTCTTATATTGTCCTGAATCTGAATGTAATTGGTGTTGTACAGCGAACCGGCATTTAGAGGGGGATTTGTCAGATGTAAATGCCTTATTCCCTAATCTGTAAATAATGTATATATGGGATATCAGGGGTTAACTTATTCTTTGTTTCCTAATGTATTCATAATTCACCACTCCCATCCTTGGCTCCGCCCTTTGTATATATAAGGAGCCACCCTCACCATTTCCCTTGCTTCTATCTGTAAATATTCAGTGAATATAGAATGCCTGTTAAGATTAAAGAGAGATATATTTAAACCTCTAATCTTTATTATCATTATTGAGTCTGATCCTAAAAATATTGCAACAATAACTGTAGGTTTGGAAGTTTGAGACCTCCCCTTTCCGGAACATCTTGCATAATTTTCAATTTCACTCTCGGTTTTTTCTCGTTCCAGACAAACTTATTCACTCCAGTTTGCCACTCTTTCAGTTGTTTATCACTTTTAAGCACCGGAATCATTTGGAACAAAAAAAGAAATCTTGGCAAAATGTTCATCTTAACTGCTGCTATTCTTCCAAGTAAAGAAAGCTGCAGTTTTTTCCATGTCTCCATATCTTTTTGTACCTCTCGCCACAACACCTCATAATTATTTTGAATCAGTTTCATATTAGATTCTGCAACCTGAACTCCTAGGTATTTAACCTTTGAAACAATCTCAAAACCTGCCCTCTTTTCAAGTTCATGTTTTCGATCTTGTGTCATATTTTTGACTATCAGTTTAGTTTTTTTCTGGTTCAGTCTAAATCCTGATACTGTACCATAATCTTTTATAATGTCTTTCATCAGGATTATTGATTCCACCGGCTGCGTTAGGGTAACAACCAGATCATCTGCAAATGCCCTTATTCTGTAGTCCTCTTGCCTTATCACTATTCCTTTCAAGCTGGTCGAATCCCTTATTGTATTCAACAAGACTTCTAATGTTAAAATAAATAACAAAGGGGATAACGGACAACCTTGTCTTGTACCTTTTTCAATTTTAAAGTCTGTTGTCAAACTTCCATTAATGATAATCTGTGCCTTTTGCTCTTGGTAAATTGCTGAAACCGCCAGTATAAATTGATCCCCAAAATCCATTTTTTCCAAAGTCTTTAATAGAAAATTCCAATCCACTCTATCAAAGGCTTTCTCCGCATCCAAAAAGGCCAGCACTGCAGGGATCTGTTTATTCTTCTCAAGATATTCCAATAAATCTATCACTTGCCTTACATTATCCTTCATGTATCTACCCTCTATAAATCCCGCTTGATCATCATGAATCACCTCTTTAATTACTGGCATCAACCTGTTGGCTAATACTTTCGCATAAATTTTGTAGTCATTATTCAGAAGAGATATTGGCCTATAATTTTCCGGTTTTTTAGGACCTGCTTGCTCTTTTGGTATCAAAGAAATATAAGCTGTTTTCCATGATGGGGGTATTTTACCCCCTCGTTGTATATTACAAAATAAATCTCTAAGTTGTTCCACCATTTCTGCTTGTAAAGTTTTATAATACACTGCAGTCAAACCATCTGTTCCCGGAGCTTTGGCAGTTTTCAGTTGTTTTATTGCTGCAATTATCTCCTCAGTTGTTATAAGATAATTCAGTCTTTCCTTTTGTTGATTAGTAACTTTTGTAACTCTTTTATTTTCTAGATATTTTTCTATAAGTCCATTCTGTATGTCTTCTTTAGCATATAATTTAGTATAGTAATCTACAAAAACTTCTTTAATTAATTTTTGTTGATAAATTTCTGTCCCTCCAATATCAATACAATCGATGGTCCGCATACTCTGCTTCTTCCTTAAAGTATAAGCCAGCCATCTGCCCGGTTTATTAGCATTACAAAATGTATTATGCTTTGCATATTGTAAATTTGTTGCAACTTGGTCCGCCATAAGCATTTGAAATTGGTCTTTCAAAAGTTTTATAGCACTATGTGCTCTTTCATCTGTTGGATTTTTAATAAGTAACTGTTCTTTTTTCTTTATTTCTACTTCAATTTCAGCTCTTTTCTTTTGTCTATTCAGTTTATATTTAGAGTTCATATGAATGAGTACCCCTCTCATATATGCTTTACTCGCGTCCCACACAATTTCAATAGGGGTACCCTTGTTCAAATTAATATCAAAAAATTCTTTCATCTGCTTCTTGAGTTCAATTATATTTTTTTAGTTGATAGAGGGTCTCTTGCTTGAGCAGGGAGTTGGACTAGAAGACCTCCAAGGTCCCTTCCAACTCTGTTATTCTGTCAATTAATCAATGAAATAGTTTGCATCCAGAAGAGGTGGATGCTCTATCCCTGGAGGTTTTCAAGAAAAAACTGGGCAGCCATTTATCCAGAATGTCAGCGGTGGGTTGCTCCCGGTTCGCACCAGTTCGCAAGAACCGGTAGTAAAAATTTGTAGTAGTTCAGAGAACCGGTAATAACATTGGCTGGCTATGCCCCCGAACCCTTCTCCAGAGACTCAGGGCGGCTTACAATGCGTTAAGCAATCGCCTTCATACTTTTGTTTATTTATACAAAGTCAGTTTATTGCCCCCACAAACTGGGTCCTCAATTTTACCCACCTTAGAAAGGATGGAAGGCTGAGTCGACCTTGAGCCTGGTGAGAATTGAACTCGTAGTAATTGCAGGCAGCTGGATATTAAATGCTGCCTTAGGAGGCATTAACCTCATCATTTATTTTTTTTTACTTTTAAAAGCATTTTTTTCTACAACATCTTCGGCCGAAAAAATGCTTTTAAAATTTAAAAAAAAAAAAAGCCTCTGGCGATCCCAGCTGAGTTCCCTGATCGTCAGAGTCTTTTCAAAGCATTGTTTTCTGCAACCTCTTAAGGTTGTAGAAAAAATGCTTTTAAAAGTAAAAAAAAAAATAAAGTTGGCCACGCTCACCCAGTCACATTACCCCCACCACCAAGCCACGCCCACAAAATAAGCCACGCCCACAGAACCAGTAGTAAAAAAAATTAGACCCAACCCAGGCAGAATGTTATAGGGTTTCCTGCTTGGCCAGGAACTTGGACTTGAAGACTTCCAAGGTCCCTCCCAACTTTATTATTCTATCTTCTATGTTCTAATCGATATGTCCCTTGTGCTTTTCCAAACCCCCAGTCTTTCTAACACTTGCAGTTATAAATGCACATCTGGAAAAAAAGAACGGGGTCTTTGATTAGCAGGTATATTGGAAGAAGGGGTTAAATCTTTCGCATATGTTCCTTTTGTAAAAGAAATTGCTATGTACTGGAGATGCGGATGAAAGACTTGCTTGAATGAACACAAGCCAGATCAGCTGGGAAAAGAGGCACCCAATCTTCTCCGGGCTCTGATCTTCTGCCAGGAAAACTTCCTGCAGGAAACCGCATGATGTTATATTTTGGCCCAGCGTGTTCTTCTCCTGACGCTGCCTTGCGGTCTCCAAAACCCCTTTTAGCCAAGCCAGCAAAATAAGTCTCTACGCTGAAGCAGTGGGCTTATTAAATTGCTCTCTAATATCCCATTATTTCACATTTCCCCATTTCGCATGGAGATGTCAGGACACCAGGGACGAGGAAATGTCAAAAAACCCAGATTGGTGAGCAATTCCAAGACGGGCTCGATTTTTTTTTTCTTTGAGCTTCTCAGAGCTCAAAAGCTCTTTTGAGGTCCATCTCTCTCTGGAGAACATGCTTCACTTCTGGCCCACACATCCAAGAATGCTGTTTCTGGCCATCTTCTTCCCAAAGTGGCCTCTCCATTGTTTGCGTCGAATAAGGCAGGACAACTGCTGTAATTTCAGCTTCATGAGACATCTGGTAAGAGATATGCAGGCAGGGGGGGAATCTCTCTGGAGCTTTCTTCCGTTGTACAAAAACAACCGTGGTTATGTTGGAGGACTTTCAGCACTCCAGCTGAGGAGGATCTTCTTCTCAAGCTGTGTCTTTGTGAAGAAGAAAGAGGTTCCTTTAGAGCTGGCTAACTCTGTAAATGTTTATATGCAGTACAATGCAGGGAGACACGTGCAGATCTGTACATTGGGGAAACAAAACAGCCACTTCACAAACGCATGGCGCAACATAGGAGAACAAACCCATCAAGGCTAGATTAAGAAGTCTATCTGCATTTCAAAGACAACGACCACTCTTTTGAAGACAGCAACGTCCACATTTTGGACAGAGAAGACTGCTGGTTTGAAAGAGGGGTCAAAGAGAGGGGGAGGGATACGACATCGTCTATCGCCTGTCTACAATTCAGTCCTTTCATCAGTTCCAAGAAGGCTTCGCACCTATTTGCACCACTCAGGTGACCCTGAGGACACAGATAAACCTCCAAGTGGCCTCAACGATCCTCTAAAAGGATGCCAATGACCAGCTGTCTACAAGGAATATAAATCCTTCCATTCCCCCACCATCCACATAGAGCTGAAGAAGCTTCTTGGATGAGAAGCGAAATGTCTTCCAAAAAACCCCCAAGAAAGTCCAGTTGCCTCTTGGAAAAATCTCCTTTGGGACAAAGGAGTCTGTAGAGTCATCACATTTATCTTCAGGATCTGCATGCCGTTTTCTTCTCTTCCTTTAACTCCATGTCAGTTGTGGAGAGGAACGTCTGCACAACCGTTGAGTGAAGGACATACAACAGCAACAGGGAAATAAGAATAGAAGCCCACCTGCCTGGCAGATAGGAGGGGATGATAGAATGCAACTTTGGAAAGAAGAAGGGGCTTCTGCTGTGAAGGGTTGCGATGTGGGATGTTTTCATCTAGTGTATCAATCAGCCAGCCATGCACTTTTGTGGCCTACTCCATTCCATGATTCCTTCCACCCACCAGGCCAAATTCAGGGCATGATGGCTTCTGAGCCTGCTTGGCCCTTGGCAGCTAAACAACTTAGCAAGAGATGTGCTTGTGATTCACATTGTGATTCATTTAGGGTTAGACATTCTGCCAGTCCAGGAAATTGAGTTAGTTGAGCATGATTTTAACCATGGAGAGGCATTATTTGCAACTTTCCTCCTCATGGTTAGGTCTTCTACTAAAACTCCATCTGCCAGCCAGCCAGCCTGCCTGCCTGCCTGCCTGCCTATCATCTACTTATCTATTTTATCTGTCTGTCTGTCTGTCTGTCTATCTATCATCTATCATCTATCATCTATCATCTGTCTGTCTGTCTGTCTGTCTGTCTGTCTATCTATCACCTATCCATCTATCCATCATCTATCTTTCTATCTATCGTCTATATTAATCATCTATCTATCTATCTATCTATCTATCTATCTATCTATCTATCTATTTATCGATCATCTATCATCTCTCTCTCCCCCTCTCCCCCCCCCCTCTCTCTCTTTGTGGCATTGAGGTGCTTTCTTGGAATGTATTCAAGAACTCTTGCATCAACCCTGATGGGCAAGCCACTAGAATGTAATTTGAGAGAAAAAAAATCCCCTCCTTTCTAGCACTGATGATGTTCCCTAGTTGGGTCGTGAAATGTCTGCAAAAAAACAACCCAATTCAGACAACACCAAGGACCCTTCATTTCAACCCTGAGCTACAAATATTCTCCTTGATGGAGTGTGTCTATCTACTGTATGCACCTGTCTGCCTATCTGTCTGTCTATGCACTCTGTCTACCATCTATCACCTTCAAATCAGAATACTATTATAACTCATTAAAACACCGTAACAGTAATAGGGCCCCACAAACCTTGGAAACCACATCAGAATTTATACCCCATTGCAAAGCTTCACATTTTAAAATGATATATTCCCGTCCATCTACCTGCTACACACCTTTCCCCCTGCTCTTTGTGCAACCTGTTTATCTCGCTTGGGTGCACCATCGTGTTCATGTATTAATTTTTTTTGGGAAACGTTATTTCATTAGTTGCGGCCTTATCCTCCAGCCTCTTACAACCATCTTATATCTTAAGGTATCCATTTAACGGCAGCTATAAATCTGAGGAGCGGCCCTCTTTTTCTTTATCCAACTCATCTGAGAAGATAATAAACAGCGGGATTCAAGGAGACATCATTTCTCTCCTGCCTGATGAGGATAAATTCTTTTTGGGGGAAAACAGGCAGCTGGTCTGTTCAGCTCCATTTCATATGAGCTTCCCTAAAACAGGGTTCTTTTCTTATTAAAAGAAGCTTTTGCCCAGCCCAATTCCCTCTCTCTCTCTCCCTCTCCCTCCCTCCCTCTCTCTCTCTCTCTCTCTCTCAGCATTTGCGAAGAATTTCAAGTCTCAAAGTTTATAGGTAGTCCTCAACTTACAATGGTTCATTTAGTGACCATTCAAAGTCACAATGGCATCGAAAAAAGTGACCTAAGACCAATTTTCACACCTGCAACCATTGCCTCACTCCCCAGTGTCACTTGATCAAAACTGAGATGCTTGGCAACTGAGTCATACTTATGACGGTTGGCGTGGGATATTCTTTTGAGACTTTCTGACAAGCAATATCAACGGGGAAGCTAGAGCAGTGATTTAGCCTGTAATGCTGCATTCTAACCACTGTGCCATCATGGCTCAGAGATTATAGAGATAGAGAGATAGAGAGATAGAGAGATAGAGAGATAGAGAGATAGGTAGATAGATAGATAGATAGATAGATAGATAGATAGATAGATAGATAGATAGATAGATAGATAGATAGATAGATAGATAGATAGATAGATGCAGAGAGCAAGAGGGAGGGAGAGAGAGACAGACAGACAGACAGACAGATAGAATTTAGCAATAGCACTTAGACTTATATATTGCTTCACCATGCTTCACAACCCTCTCTAAACAGTTTACAGAGTCAGCCTCTTGCCCCCAACAATCTGGGTCCTCATTTCACCAACCTCAGAAGGATGGAGGGCTGAGTCAACCTTGAGCTGGTGAGAATCAAACTCCTGGCAGTGAGCAGAGTTAGCCTGCAATACTGCATTCTAACCATTGTGCCACCACAGAGACAGACAGACAGACAGACAGACAGACAGACAGACAGAGTGTTAGGAGTAGGGATGTAATGATAGCAGTCTTCCAATATTTGAGGGGCTCCTCCAAAGACGAAGGCATCAACCTATTCTCCCAAGAATCAGCAAGCAACGGATGGAAATTCATCAAGGAGAGAAGCAACCAAGAACTAAGGAGAAATTTCCTGACAGTGAGGACAATTAATCAGTGGAAGAACTTTCCTCCAGGAGTTGTAAATGCTCCAACACTGGAAGTTTTTAAGAAGATGTTGGACAACCATTTGTCTGAAGTGGTGTAGGGTTTTCTGCCTAAGGAGGGAGTTGGACTAGAAAACCTCCAAGGTCTCTTCCAACTTTGTTATTCTAAATGATAAAAGCTTTGGCACCATTCAGCTCAAATCCCCACCCTTTTTTGAACTTTCACAAACAGCCCACGAGTAAAGAAAAGAAGAAAGAAGGTACGGAGACCCAGTTCCAAGCATGTCTTTGGGATATTTGTGGTGTCTGCTGGACGAAGGAAAGCTGGTTAATTTATCTCAACCTGTCTGGTTTTGATCCTCCTGCGAAGGGACCTCCTGTCTCCAGCCTGATCTAAAGCCAGCAATCTCTCCTTGGATTTGTCAGAAGGGCTGATCACAGGGGATAGATCATGGGAGTTAAATTTAATATCAATACTCCAGACCTCTGGTCTCCTGAAGTAAAACCTGCTTTAGCTCAGAGATGCTGTTTACTCAGAGAAATTAATGTGCGACTTCAAAGGAGGCCGGGAGTCCTTCACAGAGGGAGGAAATTATGGCTAGAAAAACAGATATTTCTGGGGAAAGGCCAACCTGACACCCAGGGACTGGGGGGAGGGGGTGGGGGGTTCACTCTGAAAACCTCTTTTATGCTTATTCTTACACAGAACGCAGGTGGGGAGAAAGGTTGGCATAAAGGCAAATTTTCCCGGTGCTTCACATCTGTCTGGAAAAGTCGCGCTGGGTCGTGGGCTGCAGCTTGGAGCAGGAAGAGGCAAGGAAGGAACTTAATAGAATAGAATAGAATAGAATAGAATAGAATAGAATAGAATAGAATAGAATAGAATAGAATAGAATAGAATAGAATAGAGTTTACCAGACGGATGGCCTAGGGAACAAAGCTGTTCCAGAATCTGGTAGCCCTGCTATAGATACTTTGAAACCTCCTCCCAGGGGGGAGCAACAGAAACAGACCATGGAGTGAGTGTGTGGGGTCTCTAACAATGATTTGAGCTCTAAGCACAGAACGCTTTAAGCAGCATCCTGAATAACGGGAAGTGAACTTCCTATAATCTTCTCCACTGTCCTCACCACTCTCTGTAAGGACTTTCTATCTGCTGCCACCAAACCAAACAGGGATGCGGTTTGTTAAAACACTCTCAATTGTGCCTCTGTACAAAGTAGCCAGGACAGAAGGAGAAAGACATGATCTCTTCATCCAACTTAGGAAATGCAGCTGCTGGTTTGCATTTTTTAATTAATTAACAGAATAACCGAATTGGAAGGGATCAAAGGAGGTTGTCTAGGCCAACCTCCTTCTCAAGCAAGGAACTAATACCATATAAGACAAATGGTTATCCAATCTCTTCTTAAAAACTTCCAGTGTTGGAGCATTTACAACTTCTGGTGGCAAGCTGTTCCACTGGTTAATTGTCCTCACTGTTAGGAGGTTTCTCCTTCATTCCAGGTTGCTTCTCTCCTTGATTAGTTTCCATCCGTTGCTTCTTGTCCTGCCTTCGGGTGCTTTGGAGAATAGGTGGACCCCCTCTTCTTTGGGGGAGCCCCCCCTTCCCCCCCCCCGGTGGTCACTGATACAGGTGTCTGCCTAGCAATCAGCCTGGGCACCTTTTCAGTGTAGAAGGAATTCAGATCAAATGAGCATCCGTTTGAAAGAGAAGGAAGGCAGATTTGACTGCCGCTGCTTCCAGGCTGAAATAGTTCTATAGGTAATGCTCCACTTATGACCACAATTAGAATCAGGTTGCCTGTTGCTAAGCATTAACTCAGTTGCACCCAGTTTTATCGTTCTGGCCAGGATTGTTAAGCGATTCCCTGAAGAGCCTGCTTCCATTTTTCCAGGGTGGTATAAAGTCTCCAATCTTGGGCAAGGGTTGGACTAGAAGACCTCCGAGGTCCCTTCCAACCCTAGGATCCTACGATTCTGTGCCAAGGATCCATCAACCCTTTCAAAGTTACCAGAATAAAGTTGGCTGTTTTCCCCTGTTTCATTCCCGCAGTCCTTATATATTTTATTTCTATTTTTTTATTATTTTTTTTGCTGCATCTATCCTAATGCCCTGTGTTTTTAATACATAAGGTGGGAGAGTCAGGCTACAAGGCCACAAGTCTTCCTCCCTGGGTGACAATCGAGATATGAAATAGAATAGAAAAACCCCTCTGGGTTTCTCAGAGCATTTAATTGGTGAGAAAGTTTCTACGCTGTCAAAAGAAGGACAGTGCAATAAGAATAATTTCCAAATTTCCAAATCCACCTCTCACCTGCGTGGCTGGCAATAGTTGGAAGATTTCTAATTTTCACATAAGAGATTCCTTTCACCCCAGCAGGAGTAAAGAATACATACCCAAAGTAAAGCCAGGGGCCTCTCTTACTATAGCTCTCACTAACTTTTGCTTTGCATCCAATCGCTGGCCAAGTGGAGATATTTGGATTAAACCAGTAGAGAAGGTTTTTTTCCCCCCCTCTATACAATGTCTCCATAAGACGCTTTCACTGCCTGGTCTACCTGTCTAAATTAGCAGCTGTTGTGTGGAAAAAAAGGCCCTGGGCATTTCTTCCTCACCGTCTACTGTGATTTTCGGCCAAAACCCCACTTTTTGGGGTATCTAATAGAAAAGAAACATTTGTAGCTCAGGGTTGAACTGTGGGGTCCTTGGTGCTTTCTGAGCTTGGGGTCTTTGTTGCAAACATTTCATGACCCAACTAGGTAATGGCATCAGCGCTAAAAGGGTTTGTGGAGAGGAGGAGGGGGAGGGGGAGGGGAGGGGAGGAGGAGGACTGGGGGCTTTGGTGCTCACTGAGCTTGGTTGATTTCTTGCAGATGTTTCATGACCCAACTAGTTAACATCATCAATGCTATAAGGGAGTGGGGTTTGTGAAGAGGAGGAGGAGGAAGAGGAGAACTGCGGGGTCCTTGGTGCTCTCTGACCTTGATTTCTTGCAGATGTTTCATGACCCTAACCAAGTAACGACATCAGCGCTAGAAAGGAATGGGGTTTGCGGGGAGGAGGAGGAGGAGGACGGAGAGGAGGAAGAGGAGAACTGTGGGGTCCTTGGTGCTCTCTGAGCTTGGTTGATTTCTTGCAGATGTTTCATGACCCAACTAGGTAACATCATCAGTGCTAGAAGGAAGTAGGCTTTGTGAGGAGGGGGAGGAGGAAGAGGAGGAGGAGGATAACAACAACAACTGTCGGGTCCTTGGTGCTCTCTGAGCTTGGTTGCTTTGTTGCAAATGTTTCATGACCCAGCTAGGTAACATCATCAGTGCTAGAAGGGTGCAAGGTTTGTGGAGGGAAGAAGTAGAAGAAGAAGAAGAAGAAGAAGAAGGAGAAGGAGGAGGAGGAGGAGGAAGAGGAGGAGGAGGAGGAGGAGGAGGAGGAGGAGGAGGAGGAGGAGGAGGAGGAGGAGGAGGAGGAGGAGGAGGAGGAGGAGGAGGAGGAAGACAACTGTGGGGTCCTTGACGTTCTCTGAGCTTGGTTATTTCCTTACAGATATTTCATGACCCAACTAAACGTCACCAGTGCCAGAAGGGAGGGGGTCATCAGTCTAGGATTACCTGTAAAAAAAAAATTAAAACAATAGAATAATAAAATAAGATAAGATAAGGTGTGTTGTCAGGAGCTGTATTTATGTTCAAAGGAGGCCTTGTCCCATCACAAAGTCATTCCAAAAGGAAACAGAGTCACAGGGCCTCAGATTCAGAGCCACCGAATCCAGACACCATTCCGAGTCATTCTGGCCCTTTCCTTGCCCCGTTCAGTTTCTGCAACTCTGCTCGGTTAGCTACAAATCCAAGACGGTCTTCATCACTTCCACATTCCACTACCTTTTCAGAGATGTTCTCCACCATCCTCGATTTGCATAATCCTTGTCCTAAATCACAGCCCAACAACCACGGTGCTCATTAGCTGCTGTTTAATTAAGCAATATGGATCCTGCTTTGATATTTACAATTCCACTCTGGCTGATTGATAGGGGAAAGTGTCTCATTTTTAAATACAGCGGCCATAAAGTTTAATACCGCTTGACTTATTGGGAGTTTCATTTACCGCTCCAGATGCAGATCCAACCCAGCCTAAAGTAGTGGCCCTATTAAATTAGTGCTAACTGTGCGTGGAGCAATAGATGACGAGGTTCATTACAACTGGTTTGCCGGGTAATTATTGCGATCTGGATTTACACACTCGTGCAAGTCTACATCGCTCTTCTCGGACTCTGGGAAAAGAGACAAGAAAGTACATCAAGATTGTGATTCATGCAAAACCTTGTCAGGTTCCACCAAGGAAATTGTGGGCAACAGGTTTTTTTTTTAAAAAAAAAAAAACTCAAAATATGCGACTTGGAATGAAAAAACAAAACAAAACAAAGGAAGTTACCCAATCTATAAATAAGGAGGCTTTTTTCCCCTTTGCGGAGCTGGGGTGGGTGTGGGCTTTGTGTGATGCATCTGGCCCGCAGGCCAGGGGTGTCAAACTCACGTCAATATGGTGGCGTCACGTGACATATCAAAACTTTTTTCCCCCTTCACTAAATCGGGTGTGGTCTATGCATGACGCATTTGGCCTGCAGGCTGCCAGTTTGACCCCCACTGCTCTAGGTTATTACTTTGTGATTCTCTGCTACTCAACTGTTAAAGTCGCCTTCAAGCATGAGAGAAACTCATCAGAACAACCAGTCTCATTTGGGTGAGCTCTCCAAGGTGCTGAAAGAACTACCACTAATTCCCTTTTCAGTTGGGAAGCTTCATTTTGAAGATATCTCAGCAGGTGGCATGGCCTGGTTGACTTCATTTGGGCTTTTAACCTAAGCCAGGGGTGTCTTAATTAGTATCTGAACAGTGGAATGCCAAAGCTGAATATTTCATTTAAATATATATATATATGAAACGAGCGGATGCAAACCACTTCCCTGCACTTGTGAAGAAAACGACATGGATGTCTCCATGAAATCATTGAGTTGAGCCAACTTTTTTCTCTCCTACTCTCAACCCCTGCTGGATTTTTCCTTATTATCAAATTTATTAGCAATCTCAAAGTTCGAAAAACAACTTTGAGTAGATTTACAGCAATATGTATGGATTATTTTTTTGTATCTGCCCATAACACTTGTATTTATACATACAGTAATCCTTGAATTACAACCGGCCAGCTAGTGACTGTTCAAAGTTACAAAGGATCTCCTTGGGGTACTTACAACTTGGTTCCAAAGTTCCAATGACAGCCCCCCCCCCCTTCGTGGACACACGACTTGCATGTTGGGTGCTTAACATCTGGCCTAAATTGATAAATGTTTGCAGCAACCCCCCGTCACATGGCTGCATTTTACAGATTAACAACCAGCCTTTACTTCCTGTTTTGGACAAAACCAGACCGTTGGTTCACTGAACGCCTGCCACATTCGCTTAATGACAGCCGCAAATCAGATCACCTTGTGGGTAACTTGATTTACAATCCTCCTGACTTGAGACCATGATTGGCAGCCTGAGTTGAGGGTTACCTGAATGTGTGAATGTTACATTAACAATTAGTGGAACAGAAGTTGCCACCAGAAGTTGTAGGTGCTTCAACACTGAAGGCTTTTAAGAAGAGATTGGACAGACATTTATCTGGAATGGCAGAAGGTCTCCTGTTTGAGCAGGGGGTTGGACTAGAAGACCTCCAAGGTCCCTTCCAATTCTGTTATTCTCTTATCTTTTATATAACAATATAACAAGTTATTAGTATTTGAGTAAACATTGCTTTAAGTGTAACTATGTTCCACTACACTGCAGCAGGTACAGGTAGTCCTCAGCTAGCAACCAAAAATTGAGCCCAAATTTTTTGTTGCTAAGTGAGATAGTTACGTGAATGTTTATTTTATTTATTTATTTATTTATTTTGTCGCATTTCTATGCCGCCCAACTCCCAAGGGAATGTGGCCCCATTTTAGCTTTCTTGCCACAATTATTCGGTGAATCACTGCAGTTCTTAAGTTAGAAACATGATGGTTAAGTGGATTGGCTTCCCCATTGACTCTGCCTGTGAGAAGGTCGCAAAAGGCGATCACGTGACCCTGGAATACTGAAACAGAAACAGAATAACAGAGTCGGAAGGGACCTTGGAGGTCTTCTAGTCCAACCCCCTGCCCAGGCAGGATACCCTACACCACTTCAGACAAATGGTTATCCAACATCTTCTTAAAAACTCCCAGTGTTGGGGCATTCACAACTTCTGGAGGTAAATTGACTCCCTCTTCTTTGTGGCAGCCCCTCAAATACTGGAATACTTCTATCATGTCACCCCTAGTCCTTCTTTTCATTAGACTAGACAAACCCAGTTCCTGCAACCGTTCTTCATATGTTTTAGCCTCCAGTCTCCTAATCCTCTTTGTTGCTTTTCTCTGCACTCTTTCCAGAGTCTCCACATCTTTTTTGCATCGTGGCGACCAAAACTGGATGCAGTATTCCAAGTGTGGCCTTACCAAGGCCTTATAAAGTGGCATTAACACTTCACATGATCTTGATTCTATCCCTCTGTTTATGCAGCCCAGAACTGTGTTGGCTTTTTTGGCAGCTGCTGCACACGGCTGGCTCATATCTAAATGGTTGTCCACTAGGACTCCTAGATCCCTCTCACAGTTACTACTACTGAGCAAGGTTTTTTGCCTAAATGTAGAACCTTGCTTTTTTCACCATTGAATTTTATTTTGTTCGATAGCACCCAATGTTCAAGTCTGTGGAGATCCATCTGTATCTTCAGCCTATCTTCCGGAGTGTTGGCTATTCCTGCCAGCTTGGTGTCATCTGCAAATTTGGTGAGTTCCTCATCTATCCCCTCATCCAAGTCATTGATGAAGATGTTGAAGAGTCCTGGACCTAAAACAGAGCCTTGGGGTACCCCACTGCATACTTCCCTCCATGTAGATGCAGTTCCATTGAGGACTATGTCAGGGGTGGGTTCTACTTACCTTTACTACTGGTTTGCAACGGGTCCGCATATACTTCTGCACATGTGCAGAAGCTTCTGTGCATGTGCAGAAAATTCCTGATGATGTCTGGGTCGGTGGGCAGAGCCTTCCGCCGGTTTTACTACCGGTTCTTGCGAACCGGGGGCAACCCACCACTGGACTATGCATTGAATGCAGTTGGTCCACCAGTTACGAATCCAGCTGGTGGCTGATGCTGTCTAACCCACACTTTTCTACTTTATCTAGTAGTAGGTTATGGTCTACTTTATCAAATGCCTTACTGAAGTCCAGGTAAATTATATCGACAGTATTCCTCTGGTCCACTAAGTTTGTCACTTTGTCAAAAAATGCAATAAGAATAGTCTGGCATAATCTGATACTGAATAAATATGAGTCAGTTACCAAGGGTCTGAATTGTAATCATGGGGATGCTGCAACAGACGTAAGTGTGAAAAACGGTCATGAGTCCCGTTTTTCAGTGCCGTTGTAACTTCAAACGGTCACTAAACAAACGGTTGTAAGTCAAGGACTAACTGTAACTCTGTCAGGCCCATCTGTGTCTCAGACCAGATTGAAACCTGTCAACCCTAAGCTAACATTTATCATCTATATTAGGCTGGGCTGATTCTTCTCATTTCATTTCATCCATTCATTCGAGACAAAAGAAGGATAGGGAGTTTCGACTTACCACAGAGGTTTCACTTAGCAACATAAATTTTGGGCTCAATTGTGGTCGTAAGTTGAGCATTACCTGTACCTGTACCGGCTATATTTTGGAAGCAGTCCTGTTCATTCAACCCCCTAAAATAAATGCTTCAAAAATCGAAGATAAGTTCATTATCTGGATCTGCCTTTTGCAAACAGGGGGTCGTAGCCATTCCCCCAGGCCAAACCTTTATGGGGAGCTGTGGTTTGTGTCATCCCCAAAATGCTTCCTGCTTTTCAAACCAATTTCCCCCACTGCCCGCCAGAATTAGACAACAATCTGGCACAACCTAATGGCAAATCAGCAGGAACAAAGCGTCCTGTCCAGGGGTGAAATGCTACCGGTTCAGACCAGTTCTCCTGAACCAGTAGTAAAAAATGCTACCAGTTCGGGCAAACCGGTATTTCTGATGATCAGCTATGACACGTGATTTATATTAGTTAGAATCATTGGATTTCCTGCTTTCTAGCTAATCTAAATTGTGCGGCACAGCGGATTCCCCCCCACCCCCACTGTTCTAATTACTTTTGCAGACTCGGAAGGCTTAAAAATGTTCCTTTTTTAGCGCTGCGCGGGTGCGCCACAGGAGCACGTGTGCACACAAAGCACATGGTTGGTAGCAGCCTTACAGAACCAGTAGCAGACTTCAGTGGATTTCACCACTGGGCCAGTCCATTAATTCTGGTACGATTCTTCTAACCTCAAAGACCATCCTTCTTTGTGAAGCAATTCAGGCAAAGAGAAAAAATGAATAGCAGAGAATATTTGTAGTTCAGGATTGATCTGTCAAGTCTTTGATGCTCTCTGAGTTTCGTGGGTTTTTTTGAAAATGTTATAAGGAGGAGGAGGAGGGGGGAGGAGGAAGATGACTGTGGGTCCTTGGCACTCTCTGAGTTTGGTTGTCTTCTTGCAGACGTTTCATTACCCAACAAGATAAGATCACTAGTGCTAGAAGGCGGAGGAGTTTGTAGAATGGAGGAGGGAGGAGGAGAAGGAGGAGAAGAAGGAGAAGGACTGCAGTGTCTTTGGTGCTGTCTGAGCTTGGTGGTTTTCTTGCAGATGTTTCATTACCCAACTAGATAAGATCACCAGTGCTAGAAGACGGAGGAGTTTGTAGAATGGAGGAGGGAGGAGGAGAAGGAGGAGAAGAAGGAGAAGGACTGCAGTGTCTTTGGTGCTGTCTGAGCTTGGTGGTTTTCTTGCAGACGTTTCATTACCCAACTAGATAAGATCACCAGTGCTAGAAGGCGGAGGAGTTTGTAGAATGGAGGAGGGAGGAGGAGAAGGAGGAGAAGAAGGAGAAGGACTGCAGTGTCTTTGGTGCTGTCTGAGCTTGGTGGTTTTCTTGCAGATGTTTCATTACCCAACTAGATAAGATCACCAGTGCTAGAAGGCGGAGGAGTTTGTAGAATGGAGGAGGGAGGAGGAGAAGGAGGAGAAGGAGATGGAGATGGAGATGGAGAAGGAGAAGAAGGAGAAGGACTGCAGTGTCTTTGGTGCTGTCTGAGTTTGGTTGTCTTCTTGCAGACGTTTCATTACCCAATGAGATAAGATCACCAGTGCTAGAAGGTGGAGGAGTTTGTAGAATGGAGGAGGGAGGAGGAGGAAGAGGAGGAGGAGAAGGAGGAGGAGGAGGAGAAGGACTGCAGTGTCTTTGGTGCTCTATGAGCTTGGTGGTTTTCTTGCAGACTTGGTTTCATTACCCAACTAGGTTACATCCTCAGTGCTTGTAGGGGTTTGCTCTCACGTTATGGTCTTCTACAACTTTGCATTTGTTCCCTGGTGACCTCAGCTCCTTGATGGGTAGCCTATTACATTTTATAAATAAAAGAAATAAATAAATTTATGTCGCCCAGGGATTCTTAGTTTAATTAGGGATTTGCCCTAATAACCCCTTATTCTGTCTCAAATAAATCCCCTCCTTAAAAAAAAAAACAAACCCAAAACTAGAGTCTATTATTTTAAGTCCCCCGAACTGGATCTCAAACTCACAACCACCCATGACCGATCTCTCTGTTCCCCACTCTCAAGGATCTGCCCCAACTCCCACTCCCCAGTTTGAAAACCCCATGCTCATCGAACCTATCGAGATGTTTTGAATTTTAATTCCAGTCTTCTGGAATAGCTCGTGTGTCATTTGCAGACTTGAAATGCATTCCCTTCCATCATCTCCTCCGAACAAATAACCCGCATGATTGAAGAGGAGGGGGCTCCGTTCACAGCCCACTCGCCACCCTGCCCGAATCACACGAGATTGATGAGAATAACCCATTTGGACGAGTTCTCTCATTTTCCCTCTCATTCCTCACCCTGCAACAGGGAGATCTCTGATTTATTATTATTATTTTTTTTCTGGTTTCTTTCTTTTTGTTTTGTTTTTTTAAAGACAGCTAATTTAAAAATGAAACACCGGTGGTGCGAAAACAACTGTAGTCATTTTTGTTTTGTTTTGATTTGGTTTTTTTGCAAAAATGTCGGGGAAAAATAACTTCCCGGCTTCTGAAGAAACGGCATGTCTTCCAGGCTCCTGATATCGGTCGGGTCAGAGAGTTATATATATGGAAATAAACATTGTGGGGCTCTTTTAATGGAGACACCAGAGCCGCAGCCGATTTGGAAATTCAGGAACAGCAGGGGCGCCGAACAGGTGGGGAAAGCATCGCACCTCAGCTCTGCAAAAGGGAATCGAGGCAGCTAAAGGTCTTTATACAAAGGTCACAACGCTTTTGTCACAATGCGGTATAAAACATTCGGCACATGTACACACGAACGCATACACATACACACACCGCTGCGGGATATAGGCAGAGGTGGGCAGCACATGAATTAACAACCAGTTCGCTCCAGCACCGAAAATGTGAACACATGTGCGGCCTACTGTGCACGTGCTTTCCTCACACGTGCGCTTGCACACATGCTCACGGCTTAAAAAATGCAGCTAAATAGGATGGCATAGCACTGGGGTGGGTGGACGGGATGGGCCCACCCGCAGGGCACAACTACCAGTTTTCCCGAACCGGCTGAATCCCAGCCCTGGATACAGGTAATCTTTAATGTGCAACCCACAATTGAGCCCAGAATTTCTCTTGCAAACTGAGACAATGATTAACTGAGTTTTGCCCCGTTTTATGGCCTTTCTTGCCACCATCGTTAAGCGAATCGCTGCCGTGGTTAAGCTGGTAACCCAGTTGTTAAGCGAATCTGGTTTGTCCCATTGACTGTGTTAATCAGAAGGTCGCAAAAGGGGGATGACGTGATCCCGGGATAGCCATCGTCATAAATACAGGTAATCTGCCATATACAGCAGTTCATTTAGCGACCATTCAAAGTTATGACAGAACTGAAACATGTGACTGTCGCAGTTTTCACAGTTATGCCTGCTGCAGCATCCCCGTGGTCACGTGATCAAAATATTCAGAAGCTTGGCAACTGACTCACATTTATGACGGTGGCAGGGTTCCTGGGATCACATGATCCCCTTTTGCGACCTTCTGGCCAGCAAAGTCCATGGGGAAGCCGGATTCACTTAACAACCAAGTTCCTAACTTAACAACTGCAGTGATTTACTTAACTATTGCAAAAAAAACATTATAAAACTCACTTAGCAACAGTTGCGCTCAATTTGTGGTCGTAAGTCGAGGACTTGCGTACATGCCAGCTACAAGCGTCCAAATTTTGATCACGTGACCACAGAGTTGGCTGCAACTGATGGTGAAAAAACAGTCATTTTTTTTTTCAGTGCTTTTGTAACTTTAGTCATTAGATGAAGAGTTGTATGTTGAGGACTAAGTGCATTTAATGTCCAACCCTAGAAAAATCAGCTGTTTGGGACCTGATTTAATGCAGCATCTCTATTTTCTGTCTTATGGGTCCCATCCACTCCATCCAGCCTGATGTAAATTGCCAACCGAGCACCAGTTGATGGTTTTAGATTATGGCCAATCACGATGGCCATTAAGTAATTTCCTCCACCCAGAAGAAATGGGTTGAGAGCTACATTTAACTCTCCCCATCCTCATTGAGATGCATTCTCCGTCTTCCAGTTAGAGGAGGAGAGGTTGTGCGTTAAGAGAGGGAGGGAGGGAAGCTTCAATGGTGAACGCAAAATTTCATGCATTCTCCTACAAAGGAAAAATGAAAGTTTTCTGACGATGAATCCTCTTCCATCCTCTGGACATTCGGGCGCGCAGTAGACGCACAAATTTGTGCGGTGCATTTTTTAGAAAGCAAAGACTCTAGAAAGCCCAGGAAAAGGAGAGAACCTGTTGTGGTTAAGGTGCTGGCCTAGAAACCAGAAGTCGGTGAGTTCTAGTCCCGCTTTAGGCAGAAAAGCTGGCTGGGTATCTTTGGGCCAATCACCAGGAGACTGTGAGTTCTAGTCCCGTCTTAGGCAGAAAAGCCAGCTACGTGTCTTTGGGTCAATCACTAGGAGATGGTGAATTCTAGTCCCACCTTCTGTTTGTAAGTTTGTTTGAGTGAATTTGGGCCCGCAGGGCCTGCCTGGAAATATCAAAGGTCCAGGGCCACAGTGGCCCATTTTCAGCCTCCCCGGCCTTCAGCAGCACTCTGCTGGCCAAAAATGGGCCATGCTGAGGCCTCCTGAGACCTCCGCGTGGCCCATTTTTGGCCGGCAGAGTGCTGCAGGAGGCGTCCCTCCCATCTCTCCCCCCCTCCCGTTCCCGACCCCGCCGTCCCCGCTGGCCCGCGGAGGAGAACTACAATGCTGATCTGGCCCTCAAAGAAATCCAGTTTGACACCCCTGCTCTATACCATTTCAGACAACTGACTGTCCGGTCTCTTCTTGAAAACCTCCAGTGATGGAGCCCCCACAACTTCTAGAGGTAAGGTTGATTAAATTCAGGTTAGTTATTCCCACTGCTAGGAGGTTTCTCCTTATTTCCAGGTTGCTTCTCTCCTTGATTAATTTCCATCCGTTACTTCTTCTCCTGCCTTCAGGAGCTTTGGAGAATAGCTTGACCCCCTTTTCTTTGGGGCAGCCCCTCAAATATTGGAAGACTGCTATCATGTCACCCCTAGTTCTCCTCTCCGTGAGACTAGCCATGCCCAGTTCCTGCAACTGTTCATTGAACAATTTCGGTTCAATTGGATGTGAACCCCAGAACCTCTGCTTCTGTACAAACAAGACTTCTGTCATTCCTCAATTCCTCAATTGGCTTCTTCACTCTGGCCAACAGCTCACTGGGGGTAGGGGGCAAGAGCAAGGACCCCCCCCCAAGACCATGGGAGGGACCTTTGGCTGATCTGACCCCCCCCCACCACCACCTGCTTCTGCTGGGCCTTTGCTGCCCCCACCGGTGTTTCCACACCCAGCATCTGGACAGGTGATCTTCAGGAGCGTAATCTCAATTACGAGCCTTTAAAAATAAATCTGACCATTTAGATGCAGAGAAGGGGAGAGAGAGAGACATAAAAAGCGGTGACTCCCATTAGCAGCCAGATGACTTCTAAGTACGCCGTTCACGGCCTTTGCAAGCTGTTGGCATAGCAGGATCAGGCCAGTTTGGGGAAGGGGAGAGGCAGGAGAGGACCTTGCAAGGAATCAGCTGGCAATTTCCATTCATTAGACCCCAGGGCAGGTCTTCCAAAAGCATTTTATTATTTATTTATTTATTTATTATTATTATTATTAAATTTATATACCGCCCTACTCCCGAAGGACTCAGGGCGGTGAACAGGCACAAAATAAAATACATAGATACAAAAGTTAGGAACATAATTAAAACCAGATTAAATAATTTAGCCCGAGACAATTAAAAATCCCAATAACTTAAAACAGATTAAAATTTCGATTTAAAAGAATTTTAAAACAGGGGAGAAAATTAGGCCAGGCCGGCTTGCTGGAATAGGAGAATCTTAAAGAGCACGGCGGAAAGTGCGCAGATCTGGGATCCTCCGTATCTCTGGGGGGAGCTCGTTCCAGATAGTGGGTGCCCCCACAGAGAAGGCCCTCCCCCTGGGGGCCGCCAGTCGACATTGTTTAGCTGACGGCACCCGGAGGAGCCCCTCTCTATGAGAGCGTACCGGCCGGTGGGAGGCTGTTTGTGGTAGTAGGCAGTCCCACAAGTACCCAGGTCCTGAGCCATGGAGCGCTTTAAAGGTGGTGACCAAGACCTTGAAGCGCACACGGAAGACCACCGGGAGCCAGTGCAGCTCGCGCAGGAGAGGTGTTACATGGGAGCTCCACATCGCTCCCATAATTACCTGCACGGCCACATTCTGGACCAGTTGGAGCCTCCGGGTGCTCTTCAAGGGGAGCCCCATGTAGAGAGTGTTGCAGTAGCATAAAGGAAAATATTTCTGCTTGGTTCTCCATAAACCTCCTTTGGGAAAAATGGACTTATTTCACCCTAAAGCTCAAGGCCTATGGAGATTCTCAGCCATCCAGGTCATGGTTGTCCCAAAGGTGCTTTTTCAAAAAGGCAACTGGACTTTCTCGGGGTTTTGGGGCAAAGGTCAAAAAAGCCAACACAATCTTAGACTGCATAAACAGAGAGAGAAAACCAAGATGACGTGAAGTGTTTAGGACTGCTTTATAAAGCCTTAGTGAGGCCACACCTGGAATCCTGCATCCAGTTTTGGTCGCCACGATATAAAAAAGATGTTGAGACTCTGGAAAAAGTGCAGAGAAGAGCAACCAAGAGGATTAGGGGGCTGGAGGCTAAAACAAATGAAGAACAGTTGCAGGAATTGGGTATGTCTAGTAAAAAGAAGAACTAGAGGGGACATGACAGCAGTCTTCCAGTATTTGAGGGGCTGCCACAAAGAAGAAGAGGGAGTCAAGCTATTCTCCAAAGCACCTGAGGGCAGGACAAGAAGCAACGGATGGAAACTAATCAAGGAGAGGAGCAACATGGAATTAAGGAGAAATTTCATGACAGGGAGAACAATTAATCAATGGAACAACTTCCCTCCAGAAGTTGTGGGTGCTTCATCACTGGACGTTTTTAAGAAGGGACTGGGCAGTCACTTGTTTGAAATGGTACAGGGTCTCCTGCTTGAGTAGGGGGTTGGACTAGAAGACCTCCAAGGTCCCTTCGAATTCTGTCATTCTGTCTGTGTGTGAATTTCTCGTCAAGACTTTCATTGACATTTGTTGCAGTCATCTGGTTGTTAGCACTCTTTCTGACAGTCTAAGCTGGGGGTTGGACTAGAAGGCCTCCAAGGTCCCCTCCAACTCTGACATTACATTCCGTTCCGTTCTGTTCCGTTCCATTCCATTAATTCCATTCCATCTATTCTATTCTATTCTATTCTATTCTATTCTATTCTATTCTATTCTATTCTATTCTATTCTATTCTATTCTATTCTATTCTATTCTATTCTATTCTATTCTATTCTACTCATTGAGGCCACTTGGAGGTCTATCTGGGCCCTCAGGGTCACCTGAATCAGAGTGCAAATGGGTGTGGAACTTTCTTGGAACTGCTGAAAGGACCGTGTTGTAAACAGGAGATGGGTGGTGTCCTATCCCGCCCCTCTGTTGAGAGAGGGCTGTTCAATTTTGACGTAGATGTCCACTTCGGCTCCTCTGTCAAACCAGCGGTCCTCTGAGTCCAGAATGTGGTCTTTACTGTCTTCAAAAGAGTGGGTTTTGTCTCTGAAATGTAGATGGATTGCTGAATGTTGTCCAGATCGGTTGGTTCTCCTATGAAGGTGTTCTGTCCCCGTCTCACACACGCACGCAAACAGACAGCCGGGGGTTAAATAAACGGGCAAACAACCAATTCTTCTGATAAGAGGCTTGGCTGTAACCCAGTAGCTGCTTGCCAAGAACTTTACTCATGAACAAAATACACACAGTCAAGAATTGTCCAGTTCGTAAAATAAATCCAAGGCCGATAATGTTGTTTCCAAAGATGCAATGTGACTCGATAGTAGTTAGTTTTGTCCGTCACAGAGTCTGAATGGCCACCTCACCCTCTTTTATACCCTGTGGGGTGTGGTCCAGTGACTCAGCTTAATCTCTGGCACGCCTTTTCTTCTGTTGCATGCACTTATCTCTGCGACGCTGCTGAGGATCCAGCCAAGACTCATTTCCCTCATCACTGTCCACCTGTGGCTGTGTGGACGTGCTTGGCCCCGGCCCTATCTCTTGACCTTCGGTGGACATCGAAGGCATTGCCAGAGAGGAGGGTCCTGGAGAGGGAGGCCTTGCCAACTCCTCTCCTTCACTCTCGGAGTCCTCTCCTGCCGATGACACAGGCTCAGGTAACAGAGCCACAACAGAAGGGTCCTTGGTGCTCTCTGAGCTTTCTTGTTTGCTTGCAGACGTTTCATTACCCGACTAGGTAACACCATCAATGCTAGAAGGCGAGGGGGTTTGCAGAGAGGAGAAGGAAGTTCTCTCTGAGCTTGGTAATTTATTTGCAGACATTTCATTACCCAAAATAGGTAACATCAGTGCAAGGAAGCAACCCAGCTCAGAGAGCACCAAAGATCCCTCATGTCAACCCTGAGCTACAAATATTCTCCTTTATTTGTTCTCCTGTGTTGCACCATGTGCTTGTGAAGTGGCTGTTTTGTTTCTCCAATGTACAGTTCTGCACACGTTCCACTGCATTGTACTGGATATACCACGTTGCTCGCTTTGTGTCTGGCTTTATCTATCCTAAAGCAGCATCCTTTCACACACCTGTTGACGATGAAGACTTTGTATGTTCTCTCTTTTTCAATTCTTTTCCTGATGGGAAGTGATGGGGGGGGGAAGCATGCCTGTGAAATATTCCACCTCCATTTGTGGAGATGACAAGCCGATTATGAAAAAAATCAAATTCACAAGAGCCTTTAATGAACAGAGGGAGCGAAAGTCTCTTTCAACAGAAGGAACCACACCTGAAGGCTGAACTCTGGACTCAGAAGGGCAGTCGGTGCCCGGCTCTTTTTAAACATCCTAGTAGTTTATCTTCCTTTCCTTTCCTTTTGTTCTTCTGGCTTTCTGCACCTGTCCTCTGTCCACTCCCCCATCACATTCCGGCTTTCCAGCTGAGCTGCTTTGAAGGAAGGGGCAGCGAGTGTTTTGGTTGGTCAGGTAGGATGAAATTCAGCTGCATTTGGGTTCCTGCCCAGGCACAATATGATAGATTTGGGGCATCCCAGTCCTGGCCCAGAAGCCAAATCTCTCTCTCTCCTTTCTCTTTCTGTTTCTCTTTCTCCCTCTCTCCTTCTATCCATCTATCATCTATCTATCTATCTATCTATCTATCTATCTATCTATCTATCTATCTATCTATCTAGCTATCTATCATCTATCTATCATCTAACCTCCATATCTAATCTCTAATCTCTATGCATCTACTAATCAATGAGGACCCAGTTTGTGGGGACAATAAGCTGACTTTGTATAAATATACAAAAGTATGAAGGCTATTGCTTAACACCTTGTAAGCCGCCCTGTGTCTCCGGAGAAGGGCGGCATATAAATCATTTTTTTTAAAAAAATTGATCTATCAATTTACCATGCAGCTATCCATCCGTCCACCCATCATATATCTATTTATTCATCCATCCATTTATCATGTATCTTCTCTCTCCCACCCACCCTCCCTCCCTCATCTATCGATCGATCGATCATCTATATCTATCTATCTATCTATCTATCTATCTATCTATCTATCTATCTATCTATCTATCTATCATCTATCTATCATCTAACCTCCATATCTAATCTCTAATCTCTATGCATCTACTAATCAATGAGGACCCAGTTTGTGGGGACAATAAGCTGACTTTGTATAAATATACAAAAGTATGAAGGCTATTGCTTAACACCTTGTAAGCCGCCCTGAGTCTCCGGAGAAGGGCGGCATATAAATCAATTTTTTTTAAAAAATTGATCTATCAATTTACCATGCAGCTATCCATCCGTCCACCCATCATATATCTATTTATTCATCCATCCATTTATCATGTATCTTCTCTCTCCCACCCACCCTCCCTCCCTCATCTATCGATCGATCGATCATCTATATCTATCTATCTATCTATCTATCTATCTATCTATCTATCTATCTATCTATCTATCATCTATCTATATCATCTATCTATATCTATCTATCATCTATCAATCATCTATCTATATCTCCTATCTATCTATCTATCTATCTATCTATCTATCTATCTATCTATCTATCTATCATCTATCTATCCATCCA
Organism: Pantherophis guttatus; assembly: GCF_059756535.1. Taxonomy (NCBI): domain Eukaryota; kingdom Metazoa; phylum Chordata; class Lepidosauria; order Squamata; family Colubridae; genus Pantherophis; species Pantherophis guttatus. The sequence continues at coordinate 2,093,129 of NC_142064.1, forward strand.
TTATCTATCTAATCTATCTATCTACAGTATCTATCATCTATCTATCATCTATCTATATCATCTATCTATATCATCTATCAATCATCTATCTATATCTCCTATCTATCATCTATCTATCTATCATCTATCTATCTCTATCTAATCTCCATATCCTCTAATCTCTATGCATCTACTGATCAATTGATCAATTTACCATGCAGCTATCCATCCATCCATCCATCCATTTATCATGTATCTTCTCTCTCTGTGTGTATGTGTACACTTTTGAGAGCAGGTAATAGAATTTCATTTGTAATGTGTGCCAGTGTGCCCACAGAAAATGACAATAAATTATTCTGTCTGTTTGTCTGTCTATCTATCATTATCATCTCTCTGTACTATCTATTTCTACCATTTATATCATCTATGTGTATCTATTGTCTATCATCTTTCTGTATCTATCTTTTATTGAAGGTTTATAAAGAAAGCAATATATAGTATTTAAAGGAGGGAGGGGAAGAGAAAGATAATTACAATATTTAATTAAAATTAAATATAATTAAAATTGTGGGGTTAGTGGCACCCGCCTCCCTTTCTTCCCTCCTCTGATTTTTAGCCTTTTTATTTTAGCCACAATCCTCGTTATTTTGATTCTGGCATTGCATCCATTCTGTTAACTGGGATCCCATCTCCAAGGCAATGGAAAACATCAATGGCGAGGAGCAAGCAAGGCAGCCTGGATGCCTTGGCAAGAACTCACCAGTGTGTTACATGACCATCTGCCCTGTTGCACTGTCTGGCACTGAATGCTGGGCACCAACAACAGGAACCGGAAGCTCTCTGCAGGCCATGGAAATGCGAAGGCTCCGTTGGATATCGCGCACCTCCCTTCTTGACCACATCACAAATGACACCATTTGACCGCATTTTGGTGTGGCAGCAATTACAGAGAAGATGAGAGATGGCCAACTCCAATGGTATGAACACGTCCCGAGAGCAGCACCTTCCACCGTGGCCAAGACTGCCTACCAACTAGAAGTCAATGGCCGGTGACCTCGCGGGCGTCCAAAACAGAGATGGCAAGATCCCAATAACAAAGATGTGCAAGCCAGGGCCAGCGCCCTGGAGACGCAGCTGTCCACACGGAGTGGCATTCAATGATCCGAAAAGTGGACTCTGTACCTACGGGAATATGCTAGGAGGTGGAGGTGGAGGTGGAGGAGGAGGAGGAGAAGAAGAAGTAAAAGAAGGAGGAGGAGGAGGAGGAGGAGGAGGAGGAGGAGGAGGAGGAGGAGGAGGAGGAGGAGGAGGAGAAAGAGAAGGAGGAGGAGGAGAAGAAGGAGGAGGAGGAGGAGAAGGAGAAGGAGGAGGAGGAGGAGAAGGAGGAGGAGGAGAAGAAGGAGGAGGAGGAGAAAGAGAAGAAGGAGGAGGAGGAGAAGGAGAAGTAGGAGGAGGAGGAGGAGAAAGAGAAGAAGGAGGAGGAGGAGAAGGAGGAGGAGAAGTAGAAGAAGGAGGAGGAGGAGGAGAAGAAAGAGAAGGAGGAGGAGGAGAAGGAGAAGAAGGAGGAGGAGGAGGAAGAGAAAGAGGAGGAGGAGGAGGAGGAGGAGGAGGAGGAGGAGGAGGAGGAGGAGGAGGAGGAGGAGGAGGAGGAGAAAGAGAAGAAGGAGGAGGAGGAGAAGTAGAAAAAGGAGGAGGAGGAGGAGGAGGAGGAGGAGGAGAAGGAGAAGATTGCATCCATTCTGACAAATTCCACAAGCTGCCTGTAACTCCCTTTCCCTTTTAGGCACATAAAATAGATCAACAACCCTGAGTTCTCTCTTAGGGCAAAACTGGCCCTCTACAAGGAGTCCTCAACCTACAACAGATTGCTTAGTGACCGTTCAAAGTTGACTGAAACACTGAAAAAAAGTTGACCTATGTCCGTTTTTCACCCTTACGATTGTTGCAGTGTCCCCATGGTCACATGATCAAAATTTGGGACGCTTGGCCACTGACTCATATTTATGACGGTCGCCATGTCCTGGAGTCACGTGATCCCCTTTTGTGACCCTTCTTACACAAGAACCCAACGGGGAAGCCGGATTCACGTAACAAACGTGCAACTAACTGAACCAGTGCAACGATTCAGATAATTGCTTTGCTCCTACGGCAAGAAACGTGGTGCAAAACTCACTTAACAAATGCCTCGCTTAACGACATCAGTTTTGGCCTCAATTGCAGTTGAGGACTACCGGAGAAAGCTGGCTGAGTCGGATGGATCCCACGGGGTTTCTCAACCCTTTTTGTTTTTTGAAAACCAAAAAGACCCTTTTTTAAAATAATAATAATAATGAAACATTTCATCCTTCCCTCCAGCCGGCCCCTTCCGATCGTTTTATCGCGAGTCTCAAAATGAATAAAACATCCCACCTTCAAAACAAAATCACAGCATTTATTACTCCAGGAGAAGGGGGGGAAAAAGAATATACATATTTAGATTCCCTTTTCGAATATGAAATATATTATTGACTTCAACTGTCCCCAAGTGAGCGCTGAGCTGAGAGGCATGGAAGAGGATGACCAGCCAAGTCTTCTCGCATTAAGTGTGATGCTGGGTGGAAACGCAACAGCCTTCCCAAAAGTGTGTTGGTGAAAATGAGACGATGGCACGCAGCGACGGTTCCCTCGCTTCCCATCACTGGGGGAGGTTCAACGAAGCATCGCAAATCCCATTTGCAAACGAGGTAAGAGCTCCAGGTCCTCTACCACCACACCCAGGGAGCTGAATTAATAGAAGTTCAGATGGCATCAAGATCACGCGAAGTGTTAATGCCACCTTATAAGGCCTTGGGAAGGCTACCCTTGGAATTCGGCATCCAGTTTTGGCCACTAGGATAGAAGAAAGATATTGAGACTCTAGAACAGGGGTCGGCAACCTTAAAGAGCCACAAAGGCCCTAACCAAGAAGCCCCCCCCCGTTCAATTCTGGAAGTCCGGCTACCTCCACCATAGTGTCTCCTCCTAGCGCAGTGTCCTTTTTCCTCTATCTATCCTAACTGAAAGCCCTATCAATTGTGGAGCTGACTGGCGACAGGGAACTGCAGCAGAGGGATGAAAGAGCCACAGGCAGCTCTAGAGCCGCAGGTTGCCGACCCCTCTCTAGAAAGAGTGCAGAGAAGAGCAACAAAGATGACGAGAGGACTGGAGGCTGAAACATAGGAAGAACGGCTGCAGGAACTGGGTATGTCTAGTTTAATGAAGAGAAGGACTAGGGGGGACACAATAGCAGTGTTCCAATATCTCAGGGGCTGCCCCAAAGAAGAGGGAGTCAAGCTATTCTCCAAAGCACCTGAAGGCAGGACAAGAAGCAAAGGGCAGGAAGTCCTCAGAGGGAGATCCAACCTACAAGAGGAATTTCCTGACGGAAATGGAATAGTTTGCCAACTGGAGTTGGGGGATGAAAAGAAAAAGTTTTCAAGAAAAAGGGGTTTTTTTATTTTTATTTAACAGAATAACAGAATAAGAGAGTTGGAAGGGACCTTGGAGGTCTTCTAGTCCAGCCCCAATCCCTTCTTCAAAACCTCCAGGGATGAAGCACCCACAACTTCTGAAGGCAACTTCTGTTCCACGGGTTGATCGTCAGGAAATTTCTCCTTCGTCCTAAGGTTGATGGTCACTTTGTTCCGTTTCCATCCATCGTTTCTCATCTTGCCTTCAGGTGCTTTTGAGAATAGGCTGACACCCCCCAACCCCACCCCTCCTCTTCTTTGGGGCAGGCAGCTCCTCAGATATTGGAAGGCTGCTATCCTGTCTCCCCTAGTCCTTCTTCTCATTAAACTGAACCTACCCAATTCCTGCCACCGTTCTTTGTATGTTTTAGCCTCCAGAGCCCTGTTCATTTTTGTTGCTCTTCTCTGCGCTCTTTCTAGCATCGTTTGAGGAGAGTTCAGAAAAAGAAAACAGCCTAGCCTCGGCCCGAAATATCCTGATTTAATAGTGCCAGCTCTCAGAAGCTGGGCAGAGCAGCCGTCCATCACGAGAAGCGGTAGAGACTTGGTGTTGGGGAGAGGGGTCCCCCACTTCCCCCTTCTCCAAGGATGGGTCTCGCCTCTTGTGTGCACACAGGACACGGAGCCTCCGGTTCTGCAGAGGACTTTTGAGAAGGGAAGAGGTCCTGGCTTAACTGGTCACCAGCATCACAGCCTTAGTGGAGCCGGGCAGCCGGACTGGCATTCTGCCTGAGGTCAGGCAATTCCTGAGGAAAGTTCTCAGCCGCCCCCAAGGACGGACCCCTTACTGTCCAGCTGGGATCGTTCTCCAGGCTCTCTTTGTCAGCCGCTAGGGGTTGTGCGACTGCCAATAAAGCCGCCGTCTGCCCTACGGTGCCTCCTTGGTCTCCAGCTTGTAATGGTGCTCAGGAAGGTTCCTCAAACGTTCAGCGGCCTGTGAGGAGAAAGCAGAGTGGAGGGAGAAGAAGGAAAGAGGTGAACACAGGGGCCTTCCTCCTTTCCAGGTCCCGGGGGTCTTTTGCTGAATGCTGCCCCCCCAAAAAAGGGAACAAGACTCAAGGAGTTCTCCCTTCCTTCCTAGCTCCTTCATTATTTCCACAGTCTATTATAGGGGGGTCTCCAAACTTGGCAACTTTAAGACTTGGGGACTTCAACTCCCAGAATTCCTCAGCTAGCATGGCTGGCTGAGGAATTGTGGGAGTTGAAGTCCACAAGTCCTAAGGCTGAGGGATTCTGGGAGTTGAAGTCCGCAAGTCTTAAGGCTGAGGAATTCTGGGAGTTGAAATCCACAAGTCTTAAGGCTGAGGGATTCTGGGAGTTGAAGTCCGCAAGTCTTAAGGCTGAGGGATTCTGGGAGTTGAAGTCCGCAAGTCTTAAGGCTGAGGGATTCTGGGAGTTGAAGTCCGCAAGTCTTAAGGCTGAGGGATTCTGGGAGTTGAAGTCCGCAAGTCTTAAGGCTGAGGGATTCTGGGAGTTGAAGTCCGCAAGTCTTAAAGGTTTGAAGAACTATCTCTTTCCCTTAGAGCAGAGGTGGGCAACTATGGCCCTTTCATGACTTGTGGACTTCAATTCCCAGAATTCCTGAGCTAACATGGCTGGCTCAGGAATTCTGGGAGTTGAAGTCCACAAGTCATAAAAGGGCCATAGTTGCCCACCCCTGCCTTAGAACTCTGCATTTGCTTAGCAACTTTAACAACCCAAAAGCAGCGTTTGGCCACCAGCTGTGAAGACTGGTAGTCACAGCCCAAAGGCCACATAAAGCCCCAGAGAACTGGAGGGTCCTTCCCTCTTCCAACCCTCAACCTTTCCCTGCCCATTCCCACCGATGAGGTCAGCCACTAATCGGTGAAATTTTAAACTTGAGAGCTCCTTGGTTCCCTCTGAGCTTTGTTGTATTCCTGCAGATGTTTCATTACCCAACTAACCCTGATGATGTTACCTAGTTGGGTTATGAAACGTCTGCAAGAAAACCCCCAAGTTCAGAAAGCACCAAGGACCCACAGTCCTCCTCCCCCTCTCCACAATCCCCACTCCCTTCTAGCACGGATGAGGTTACCTAGTTGGGTCATGAAACATCTGCAAGAAACCGGGCAAGGAGCCTGAGTGGCACAGCAGACTAATGCTACTGTTAAAGGTAGTATTTAACATCCAGCTGCCTGCAATTACCGCAAGTTCGAATCTCCCCAGGCTCAAGGTTGACTCAGCCTTCCATCCTTTCAAAGGTAGGTTAAATGAGGACCCGGATTGTGGGGGCAATAAGATGACTTTGTATAAATATCCAAAAGTATGAAGGCTATTGCTTAGCGCACTGTAAGCCGCCCTGAGTCTCCGGAGAAGGGCGGCATATAAATAAATAAAAAAATAAAAATAATAAAAATAATAAATAAAACCAACCAAGCTCAGAGAGCACCAAGAACCCCAGTCCTCACCACCATCACCCCTCCTCCTCTTCCCCCACCCCCTCCCTCTCCTCCTCCTCCTCCTCATAATCCCCACTCCCTTCTAGCACTGATGAGGATACCTAGTTGGGTCATAAAACGTCTACAAGAAACCAACCAAGCTCAGAGAGCACCCAGGGCCCCTCATTTCCACCCTGAGCTACAAGTATTCTGCTTCCTTTTAAACTTCTTTCAAAAGCAGGTGGGCCACAGCCCCTCCCAGCAGTTACAGCCCATCTCCTAGCTCCCCCTCACCTGCTCTGGAGTCAAGTCCCTCTGGGCCTGAGCCAGCATCTCGTAGCCCACCATGAACTTACGGATGGTGGCGGAACGCAGCAGAGGAGGGTAGTAATGGGCGTGGAGCTGCCAGTGCCTGCAGTCGGCCTCCAGGTACGGTCCCGTCGGAGCTCCTGTGGGGAAGAGGCGGCAAAGAGAGCAGGAAATCAGATTTTAGCCCAAGGGAGGCGAGTTGGGTGCCAGCTAGAGCGGGATTTGCTCCCTGGGGTGCAGAAAGGAAGGGGACAGCCAGGGTCAAAAGGGAATCCATGAGCCCAACATTCGTGAGCTGCTATGGCCCCTTTACGACCTGTGGACTTCAACTCCCAGAATTCCCCGGGCACCATGATTGGCTGAGGAACTCTGGGAGTTGAAGTCTGAAAGTCTTAAAGTGGCCAAGGTTGGAGATCCCTCCTTTAAGGAGCCAATATGCTCAATAAAATCTCAAACGTTGCCTGCTATAAACTCTGGTTGCCAAGGAATTCCTGCTGGTGGGGTCCAGGACAAGAGCCTTCTCTGCTGTGGCTCCTTCTGCCCTCTGGAACATCTTGCCACCAGAGGTGAGATCCATCCCCATCTTCTTGGCCTTCAGGAAGAGCCTTAAAATCTGGCTGTGCTGGCCGGCATGTGACCCCAACGAAGATGTAGGCTGGAGGTGGTTGGTAGGTTAACAGAGAAGGTGCCACCGCTGTTCTCCCCCAAACAGGCTTTTAGTCTGTTCTTAATCCTTTGTAACTTTAGTCTGTTTTTCATTGATAATGGTTTTTATATCGGGAGGTTCTATTACGTTGTAAGCCACCCACAGTTGCTTTGAGCTGTGAAGTGAGACGAATAGCCATGGAAGAGAGGGAGGGAGGGAAAAAGGAAGGAAGGAAGGAAGGAAAGAAAAGAAAGAAAAGAAAAAAGGAAGGAAGGAAGGAAAGAAGAAAAGATAGAAAGAGACAAAGAAAAGGAAGGAAGGAGAGGGCGGAAGATGAAAGGAAAGGGGATCTAGAGTGCGCAGAAATGGCTCTAGAGTGCGCAGAAATGGCAAAATTGACGAGCGACTTAAAAAATGAGGAGAATTCTAAATATTATGAAGTATGGGGAAATTGGTACAACTGGTTGAAGAACAAAATAAAAGTATGATCACAGGATATGACTTGTTATGCACTTGAATTGGACTTAATTGCGTAGAACATTGTATAGCTAAAGATGAACTTATCCAACGTATGATGCACCAAATTGTATAAACACTGTACCTCTGATCAAGATAGAGATTGTATACTATTTTTATATTTTGGAAAAATTCAATAAAGTATTTTAAAAAAAAAGAAAGAAAGGAAAGGAAAGGAAAGGAAAGGAAAGGAAAGGAAAGGAAAGGAAAGGAAAGGAGGAAGGGGAGGGGGAGGGAAGGAAGGAACGGAAAGAAGATGGAAGGGGGAGGGAGAAGGAAGGAAGGAAGGGGAAGGGAGGGAGGAAAGGAAGGAAGGAAGAGAAAGAAGAAAAAGAAAGGGAGGGAGGAAGGAAGGAAGGAAGGAAAGAAGGAAGGAGGGAAAGAAAGAAAGAAAGAAAGAAAGGAAGGAAGGAAGGAAGGAAGGAAGGAAGGAAGGAAGAAAGAAAGAAAGAAAGAAAGAAAGAAAGAAAAAAAGGAAGAAAGAAAGAAAGAAAGAAAGAAAGAAAGAAAGAAAGAAAGAAAGAAAGAAAGAAAGAAAGAAAGAAAGAAAGAAAGAAAGAAAGAGCCTTCCAACCCTGGGAAGGTATCTCCCCAAGAGAGCTGCTTCCTGTCTCCCCCGTGCCCAAGCCTGCTTGCCCTCTCCCCAATTCTCACCATGCCAACCCATGGAGTAAGGGAAGGAAACCTGGAAGAGGTTGTCGTATCGGGTGAGAAGCCTCTTCATGATGGAGGCCAGGCCTGCAAAAAAAAGGAGGCTCAAAGGGGTCAGCTGGTCTCCTGCAACCCCCAAGCCATCCCACACCCCCCACCAACAGCTGGGCTGGAGCCCCCACCCCAAACCTCCCCATTTGCACATCTCTGAAGGGGGCGGGGTTTGCAGAGAAGAGGAGGAGGAGGACGAAGACTAAAGGTTATGGGGTCCTTGGCGCTCTCTGAGCTGGGTGATTTTCTTGCAGACGTTTCATGACCCAACTAGGTAACATTATCAGAAATAAGCAACCCCAATCAGACGACCAACAACACTCCCACCAACACTGGCAAGGCAAGCCACTATAAACAGATAGCATTCCCTTCTAGCACTGATGATGTTACCTATTTGGGTAATGAAACGTCTGCAAGAAAACCACCAAGCTCAGAAAGCACCAAGGACCCCACAATTATCTCCTCCTTCTCCTCTTCCTCCTTATCTCCCTCCTCTTTCTCCCCCTTCGTCCTCTTCGTCCTCTTCTTCCTCCTCCCTCCTTCTCCTCCCGCCTCTTCCTTCTCCTCCTCCTCTCTTCTTCCTCTTCCTTCTCTTCTTCTCCTCTTCCTCCTCCTCCTCCCTCTTCCTTCTCCTTCTCTTCTTCCTCTTCCTTCTCTTCTCCCTCCTCCTCCTCCCTCCTCCTCCTTCCTCTTCCTTCTCCTCCTCTTCTTCCTCCTCCTCCCTCTTCCTTCTCCTCCTCCTTCTCTTCTTCCTCTTCCTTCTCTTCTTCCTCCTCCTCTCTTCCTTTTCCTTCTCCTCCTCTTCCTCCTTCTCTTCTTCCTCCTCCTCCCTCTTCTTCCTCTTCCTTCTCCTCTTCCTTCTCCTTCTCCTCTTCTTCTTCCTCCTCCTCCTCCCTCAGGCAGCACTGATACTTCCCACACTGGCCACCCAAGGACCTCCTCTCTCCATCGTCCATAAACGGGACACTTACTGTCTCTCTCGCTCTCCCGAAGCTCCTCCAGTCGGCAGACGTGTCTCCGAGGAAGCAAGAGTGTCTGGAAGGGCCACACTGCCCAATAGGGCACCACCACCAACCAGTCCGCATTTTCCACCACGACCCGTTCCTGCAAGGCACCCCCCCAGATCAGCCTCAGAGCCGGCATCCCCAAGCGGAGACCGGCTCCCTCTTCCCTAATGGGCCAGCGGTCCCCACCTTCCTCTCGGCCTCCAGCCGGGCGTAGTCCAGCAGCATGGGGACAGAATTGTCCTGGTAGTACTTCCGTTGAGACTGGTCCTCCAGCGAGGCTTCACTGGGCAGGAAGTTACTAGCCCAGATCTGTAAAGAAGGGAAAGAGAGTTAGGAGGAGAACGAGGTATGCCTAATGAAGAGAAGGACCAGGGGGGACCTGATAACAGTCTTCCAGTATTTGAGGGGCTGCCACAAAGAAGCAAGGGGGGTCAACCTATTCTCCAAAGCACCTGAAGGCAGGATAAGAAGTTTCAGTTGGAAACTAATAAAGGAGAGAAGCAACCTGGAATTAAGGAGAAACTTCCTAACAGTGAGGACAATTAACCATTGGAACAGAAGTTGCCTTCAGAAGTTGTGGGTGCTCCATCACTGGAGTCTTTCGAGAAGAGACTGGACAGTCACTTGTCTGGAATGGTAGAGGATCTCCTGCTTGAGCAGGGGGTTGGACTAGAAGACCTCCAAGGCCCCTTCCAGCTCGATTCTGGACGATTGATGCACAGTTGTATCAAGGTCCCTTCCAGTCCTAGGTATTCTATGTTCTACAATTTATAACCATACAAACCAGTGGCGAAATCCACATTTTTTTACTACTGGTTCTGTGGGCGTGGCTTGGTGGGCGTGGCTTGGTAGGCATGGCAGGGGAAGGATACTGCAAAATCCCCATTCCCTCCTCACTCCTGGGGGAAGGATATTGCAAAATCTCCATTCCCACTCCACTCCTGGGGGAAGGATATTGCCAAAATCCCCATTCCCTCCCCACTCCTGGGGGAAGGATATTGCAAAATCTCCATTCCCACTCCACTCCTGGGGGAAGGATATTGCAAAATCCCCATTCCCTCCCCACTCCTGGGGGAAGGATATTGCAAAGTCCCCATTCCCTCCCCACTCCTGGGGGAAGGATATTGCAAAATCCCCATTCCCACTCCACTCCAAGGGAAGGATATTGCCAAAATCCCCATTCCCTCCCCACTCCTGGGGGAAGGATATTGCAAAATCCCCATTCCCACCCCACTCCTGGGGGAAGGATATTGCAAAATCTCCATTCCCACTCCACTCCTGGGGGAAGGATATTGCCAAAATCCCCATTCCCACCCCACTCCTGGGGGAAGGATATTGCAAAATCCCCATTCCCACCCCACTCCTGGGGGAAGGATATTGCAAAATCCCCATTCCCTCCCCACTCCTGGGGGAAGGATATTGCAAAATCCCCATTCCCTCCCCACTCCTGGGGGAAGGATATTGCAAAATCCCCATTCCCTCCCCACTCTGGGGCCAGCCAGAGGTGGCATTTGCCAGTTCTCCGAACTGCTCAAAATTTCCGCTACCGGTTCTCCAGAACCTGTCAGAACCTGGTTGATTTCACCCCTGACACAAACACACCCAACAACCTGGACTAGAAAGCTTCGTGCTTGTGCCTTGTAGCTAAGAGCCGCCCATTTGCAGGCACCCACTGCCACCCTGTGGCTCTGTAAGAAACACAACCACAAAGCTCTCCGTAAGGCCTACAAGTCGGGGTCTACGACAACTCGCCCCAGCCAACCTCCCACGGACGACGTGCCATGGAGAATAGGATAGGTCACCATTGCAAACTCGCCACAGGACCAGAGTTACACTAATCTCAAAGAAACGGTGGAAGGGAATCATTAAAAGGAAGGATGCCAAAGGAGAGACAAGATGAAGTGTGAATGACAAAAATTAAAATAATTGTGTGGGGTTTTTTTTTTTTGTTTTTTTAAATAATTTTTATTAAACAGTTTTAGGTTTTTTTGAAAACAAAAAAGAATCTTTTTCAATTTTCTTAATTTCTTCCATATCCATTTTTTCTCCCTTATTTCTATTTATCCTTTATACATATAATTCTAATATTGATTTATTTACATATATATATATACATATAGATAACAGTCTACACAATTTCGTTCCTACGATCTGCATCTGTTTTGTTTCCTCGTTTGTTGCTGCATTTGTACTCCTATATCTTCCTCATTTGCTCTTTCCTTGCCTTTTATCCCTCTCCTCTAATCATTCATACCATTTCTCCCACACTATATAATATTCTGTTTCCTCCTTTTCTTGTATTTCCTTTGTAAGTTTGTCCATTTTTGCACACTCCAAAACTTTTCTAATCAGATTGTCTTCCGTTGGTATATTGTTATTTTTCCAATTTTGTTCATATATTATTCTTGCTGCTGTAATAATATGTATAATTAAATATTGCATTTTTTTTCCATAAGCCCCTGGGAGTATTCCTAATTAAAAATATTTCTGGCTTCATCTCTATAAGCTGTCTGGTTATCTCTTCTAATTGTATTCTAATTTTACTCCAATATTGTTTTGCTTTGGGGCACGTCCACCACATGTGGTAGTACGTTCCCTGATGTGGTTTACATTTCCAGCATGTTGATGGGGTTTTGGGGAACATTTTGGCCAGCCTTGCCGGTGGAAGGTGCCACCTATAGAACATTTTGTACACATTTTCTTTATAGGTTGCAGACATAAAATAATTGTTTTAAATTAAGTTTAACTGGCCTGCAACCAGTTGTCTCGTGGCGAGCTAACCGCAGCAAATTGTCCCATCCGGTCCAAATGTTTGCAGGCTGCGTAATTACAAGTGTGACCACTGAAATTGCCACAGAAAGGAAGGAGATTTAGGCTCCGAGACCACTCCCCGCCCATCACCCACCCCCACGCAAGATCACTCAATGGTCTCCCTAAGATTGTGCTCTCTCAGGCTAATCACAGTCTGCTATAGTCAATACTGAATCCAGAAATCCCAAAGGGTTTTTTTCCCCCAATAAAAGGCAACTGGATTTTCTTGGTGGTTTTTTGTTTGAAAACATTTCGCTTCTCATCCGAGGAGCTTCTTCAGTTCTAGCTACACAGTTAGTTACCTATAAACACACAGACACACACCATGGCAGCAGCAACACAAACAAAAAGAGCCTTGGGGGCGCAGCAGACTAAAGTGCTGTTAAGTAGCACTTAGCTGCCTGCAATTACTGCAAGTTCAAATCTCACCAGGCTCAAGGTTGACTCAGCCTTCCATCCTTCCGAGGTAGGTAAAATGAGGACCCGGATTGTTGGGGGCAATAAGCTGACTTTGTATAAGAAAGAACACCACTTAGGGGGCCCGAAAGCCCTAATAAGCAGGTATATACAAAAGTATGAAGGCTATTGCTTAATGCATTGTAAGCCGCCCTGAGTGTCCGGAAAACGGCGGCATATAAATCGAACCAATAAATAATAAATAAATAAAATAGCCACTTGATCGGCTCCGTTCGGGGCCTTTTGGAAAAGCAGCAGGGTGGGGACCAACTCTGCGGCCCCCGGAGGGATGATGTTGCCTAAAGAAAGGGGCACCACCGAGAAGGCCGTTTCGTGGTCTCGCCAGGTGACAATCCCTCATGGATGGGATCTGTAACCATGCTCTGCCTTCCCATTTTGGGGGTGTGTGTGTGAATTTTGCCCTCCCCCCCAGATCAGATCAGCCCCTCCGCTCCGATCAATACTTAGCCCACCACAAATGTAGATGACCGTGGGATTAAAGAGCAGCCCAAGCCATTCCTATTTTTTTTAATGGAAGGGAATAATTCAGCACACATGCACTTATGGACCTATAAGATTACTATTGGTGTGTGTGTGTGTGTGTGTGTGTGTGAGAGAGAGAGAGAGAGAGAGACAGAGACAGAGACAGAGACAGAGAGAGAAAGAGACAGCAAAAGAGAGAGAGAAAAGAGAGAGAAAGTAAAAGAAAAGAGACAGAAAGAGAGTGGAGAAAGCGAGATATGTAGAGAAAGAAAAAAGAGACAGAAAGAAAGAGAAAAAAAAGAAAGAGAGACAGAAAGAGAGAAAAAAGAGAAGAGAGAGTAGAGTAGAGAGAGTGAGATACCAACTCCAAGCAAATTTTATATATTTATCTATCTGGCTCTATGCTATTTACAATTCCAGGGTAGGGTGGGTTTTTTTTTTTTTTTTTTTTGCTGTTTTTGGTTTTTTTTAAAGTTGCTTTTAGGTTTGCTATTGGTTTCCATGTTTTTTACTGGTTTGAATGTATTTATTGTCCTGAAATGTTTAAAATTTTGTTTACTCATACCGTAATATATTTCTGAACTATAAACCCACCAGAGGCATTGACCAAGATGGGATGCCATAGAAATCTAACAAATCAATCAATGTATAAAATAAACGAGCCCCCCCCCCGGTGCTCTCTGAGCTTGCTTGTTTTCTTGCAGACATTTCATTACCCAGCCAGGTAACATCATCAGTGGTAGGTAAATAAAATACAAAGTCTTCGTTTAGTGACTGTTTAAAGTTACAACGGCACCGAAAAAATGACTTATGATAGTTTTTCACACTTCATGACCATTGTAGCATCCTTGTGGGCATGTGATCAAAATTCAGATGCCTCATATTTATGACGGTGTTCCAGGGTCACACGATCCCCTTTTGGGACCTTCTAACAAGCAAAACCAATGGGGAAACCAGACTTGCTTAACAACTGTGTATCTAACCACGGTAGTGGTTCACTCAACAACAGAGCACCGACCCTCTGGAACGGGTTGCCCACCGGGCTTAGGACAGCCCCTGACCTCCTCTCCTTCCGCCGCGAACTGAAGACGTGGCTCTTTCATCAAATGGGCTGATCCGTTGGGGGATTTTTACACTGAAATAATTTTAATTAATTTTTAATTGGATTTTAATTTTTATGTAATTTTCGAATTTGTTGAATGTTTCTTTGTAAGCCGCCCTGAGTCCTTCGGGAGAAGGGCGGCATATAAATTACATACATACATACATACATACATACATACATACATATATACATACATACAAACAAACAAACAAACTGTGGCAGGAAAGATAATAAAAATGGGGTAAAATTCCTTTAATAAACATCTTGCTTAACGACAGAAATGTTGGGCTCGTTTGTGGTCGTAAGAGGAGGACTAACTGTAAATAAAAAACGATTTGTCTAAGAGAAAACTTCCTTACATCGATATTCTGTTTCTTCTTCATTGGTGTTGTGCTAGACTGGGCTTTTATATTCTTACTTTTCAAAATTTCCCAAGCGTGTTTTCTCCTTGAGGATTCTTATCCATGGCAGGGGGTTGGACTAGAAGACCTCCAAGGTCCCTTCCAACTCTGTTATTCTATTCTATTCTAGTCCCCTTTGAAAAGAGCAGACCCCTCGGAAAAGAATCCTTGCTTCCACCCTCTCATTTCAGCACCCGCTACCCTCCCCAACTGACCTCACCTGTCAGGCTTCAAAAAGGAAGGAGAAAAAAAAAGAATCTGCTTTGAAGTCTCTTGATCAAAGGCCTCCCCCAGAGAAGCATCACAATCAAAACCGCAAAGATATGGAATTGAACAAAACCCTCTGAATAATCCCAAGAATAATTTATGCCCTGTCCTTCCACTTCTGGATAGTTTAGCTTCAAACTTCGGCAAACCAGAGAGGCTTGAATGACATTTTTTTAAAAAATAAAAAATAACGCCACCGTCAAATGTCCAGATAAGTTTCTTTTTAAAAAAATGAAAGATTTGGTAGTGGGCTTTGACCCAGGGGTTGGGGACTGTTAAGAGTTTGCAGCAATCCAACCAGCACACGAGTAAATAATTCAGTAGGATTCCTCTATAGAAGAAACTTGTTTATATACAACAATAGAAAGCATGATGCATGTATACAATACCCATGCAGCAGAACTCAGAATCCAGAAGTACAGAATCTATACAACCACAGAAGCACTAAAGCAATAAAATCCTTTATATATATATATATATATATATAATCCCGAACCGGTAGTGGAAATTTTGAGTAGTTTGGAGAACCAGCAAATACCACCTCTGGCTGGCCCCGCCCCTGCCCGCCAGCTCACCGCTCACCCCACCTGCCTGCTCGCACCGCTCACCCAACCCCACCCTATATATCTTGCCTTCGCCATGCAGCCCAGATAATCTCCGTGCCTCGCCTCTGTGCCTCATCCACTCTGCTCACCAAAGGTAAGCATGCCGCCGCTTCTCCTTCACCTCGGGTCGGGGCCCAGGGACGCACCATTCCCCTGTTCCGGCCTTGCCCAGAGCCTCCGCCCGCTCACCGTTCGCCTTGGCTGGGTTGGAGAATGTGCCATTCCCCCGCTCTGGCCTTGCCCCGGGCCTCTGCCTGCATGCCGCCTCCCCCACCCCCGGCCTCAAAGAAAGCCCCCCCCCCCAGGCCGAAGCAATTTATTTGGCTTGCAGCCTGCCACACTAGGCTGAAGGGCCATGGGGGGGTGGGGCAGGACGACCAAAGCAGTTTGGATTATGGAACAGGCGGTTCTTCTTACCTGCAAGAAGTCCCACCTGGAAAGCGCTGCAGCGGAGATCTTGTAGCCGCTTCTTCCATCCCTTGCCGATCCTCAGTCACTCGTGGAGACACTCCATGTGCTCTCCGGGTCGGCAGCTGCTTTTCTCCGCTGCTGCTCTTGCTGGGAGAGAGTGTCTTGTGCAATTTAGCAGCTGTGAGCCACCGCTTTCCTCTAAGTCCCATCCGGAAAGCGCTGCAGCCGAGAGAAGCAGCAACCATGTTGAATATTGTTTCTCTCAGCTGCAGCGTGTTCCGGATGGGACTTAGAGGAAAGCGGTGTGTCTCACAGCTGCCAAATTGCACAAAGACACACTCCCAGAAGTGTGGAGAGAAGCAGCTGCTGCCCCGGAGAGCAGAGATGGAGGTGAGCACGCATTGAAAGGCTGCTTGGTCGAGTCTCGCCTTGAGGTGGAAGCCGTGCACGCGCAGAAGTTGCATGCGTGCGCGGAAGCCATGTGCGTATTCATGCGCAAAAGCCGTGTGTGCACACATGCACGTGGTTCTCATTTTTAACAAACCGGTGGTGGAATTATTTGAATCCCCTCGCTGTATCCCAGCTCATAATTACACTGACAGGGACCCCTGTTCAAGAGCCCAGAAATGTCCTTCAAAAAACATCTCCTGATCATCAGACCTCGGGCGACAGCTCCATTGCTAAATTCAGGGAGAGAACCTCTGACCTTACCTGACAGTGAGGGTGGGAATTCGAACAGCCCATCATGGCTCCCTTGTTCTCAAAGATCTGAAACCAACATAAACAAGGAGACAAGGAGACAAGCCAACAAACAAAAACAACAGGATTGTGTTTTGTTTTTTTGTTTGTTTTTTTTTTTTTAATTTGATTTATATGCCGCCCTTCTCCGGAGACTCAGGGCGGCTTACAATGCATTAAGCAATAGCCTTCATACTTTTGTATATTTTATACAAAGTCAGCTTATTGCCCCCACAAACTGGGTCCTCATTTCACCTACCTTAGAAAGGATGGAAGGCTGAGTCAACCTTGAGCCTTGGAGAGATTCGAACCAGCAGAAATTGCAGGCAGCTGTGTTAATAACAGGGTGCACTAAACCACTGTACTATCAAGGCTCTGTTTACACCAGAGGTTTCCAACCTTGGCCACTTTTAAGACTTGCGGACTTCGACTCCCAGAATTCCCCAGCCAGCCAGCAAGTGAAAAAACACTGGACTACACTGATGCAGGATTTAAACTGGGCCCGGCAGAGGAAAGGCGGGCCACGATTCCTTGCAGGGACACTCACCTGCACCCAGGTGTAAGAGGCACCCAACTCGACTGCTATCTCTGCCCACTTGTCAATCACCTTGCGGATGTCAGCAAGAGACATCAGGGGCAGGGTAAGGTCAGTCCAGGGATGAAAGCACATGACTTTGCTGGGGAGAAGAGAGGAAGGAAGGCTTCTGGGATGATCCGTACAGGCCACAACAGAAAGTACTATCCCTGAATTCCATCTAAGTAGATGACCCATATCCTAAAGGAGAGAAAGCTAAGTAGAAAAGGGGCACCGATCCATCCCCAGGATGTTTGGTTCCTGTGGGGGTCCTTGGTGCTCTCTGAGCTGGGGGTTTTTCTTGCAGATGTTTCATTACCCAACTAGATAATGTCATCAGTGCTAGAAGAGAGTGGGGCTTGCAGGGAGGAGGAATGATCTGCCTGCCTGCCTGCCTGCCTGCCTGCCTGCCTGCCTGCCTGCCTGCCTATCTATCTATCTATCTATCTATCTATCTATCTATCTATCTATCTATCTATCTATCTATCTATCTATCTATCATCTATTTGTTTATCTATTTATATCTATCCTTATATCTATCTGTTTCTATATCTATCATGTATATCTACAGTATCTATTCTCTGTCTCTATCAGCTGTCTGTCTCTGCCTGCCTGTCTGTCTCTCTCTCTCTCTCCCTCCCCCCCTCTCTCTATTTATCTGTCTATCTATCTATCTATCTATCTATCTATCTATCTATCTATCTATCTATCTATCTATCTATCATCTATCTATTTTTCACAATAGCACTTGCAGCCCTAAGTAAGCAGTTTACATAGTCAGCCTATTGCCCCCCCCCCCCCAACAAACTGGGTCCTCATTTTTCCCACCTAGGAAGGCTGGAAGGCTGAGTCAACTTGGAGCCCCGAAAGGCTTGAACTCCAGTCTGTGGGCAGAGTCAGCCTGCAATACTGCACTCTAACCACTGCACCATCGTGGTTCAGAGATAGATAGATAGATAGATAGATAGATAGATAGATAGATAGATAGATAGATAGATAGATAGATGGATGGATGGATGGATGGATGGATGGATGGATGGATGGATGGATGGATGGATGGATGGATGGATGGATGGATGGATGGATGGATGGATGGATGGATGGACGGATGGACGGATGGACGGATGGTCAGACAGATAGAACTTAGCACTAGCACTTAGATTTATATACCGCTTCACAGCCCTCTCTAAGTGGTTTGCAGAGTCTGCCTCTTGCCCCCAACAATCTGGGTCCTCATTTTACCCACCTCGGAAGGATGGAAGGCTGAGTCAACCTCGAGTCTGGTGAGATTTGAACTGCCAACTGCAGGCAGCCGGCAGGCAGCAGAAGGAGCCTGCAGTACTGCACTCTAACCATGCGCCACCGTGGCTTATGTTATAACATAATAAAAAAGAAATAACAGTGGAAAGCAATTCCGCTCCCACCTCCGGGGGTTAATGAGACTTAGCTCAGAACAACAAGGAGCAGGCTAGACTTACCACACGCCTCGCGCTGACGCTGAGCGAAACAAGGGATGGTCATTGGCCTCTGCAGGAGAATAATATTCGTCAGTACGAAAGAGAAGGAGGGTATAATTAAGAGAAAAAAAGGCAGGTATCCACGGTCCGACTAACGAACGCAAAAGAAGTAAACAGTCTCGGGATATTTGAACTCCCCAAAAGTATAACTTTATTGGACACACCATCTCGGAACTTCAGAAGAAAAACCAGCTCTAGTTTTTCCTGCACAAATGCTCGCTTAGTGAAAACGATAGATTCCCTTTCTCCCACCCCTGGGTGATTGTCCGATTGTGAGACGTCCTCTTGTTATGGGAACAGTCCGTCTCTTTCTCCAGCACCTGCCGTGGTGACCTTGATGGTTTCCAGGCTCTCACGTTCCACACACACATTCTCAGCATTCCGTTTCCCCCTTCCCTCCTCCCGCTTGAATGACAAGTTGAAGAGCGACGGAAGCTCAGAAGAAGCGATTCAATCTTGACTGCAGGATGCGGGTCCCGTCAAACCGATTATTCCGTCTGGCGGGGTGCAGGAGAAGGGGCTTCTCTGCTGTGGCTCCTGCCCTCTGGAATATCTTCCCTCCCTCTGCCCCCATGTGAGTTTGGTCTCAACCCTCCTATCTTTTCATAAGGGTCTTAAAGACCTGGTTGGTTGGCTCCCCAATGGGGGAACGGCGCAGTGGAGGGGATTGATCGAGTAACGACAGATCCCACCTCTTCCCCGCCCCCCATTCTGCCCCAGCCCTCCCTGCGTGTCCTCAGATTTTAATGATTGGGTTTTAATTTATTCATGTTTTAATGAGGTGTTTCTCAGCCTGTGCATTTGAAGCGGGATGGACTTCAACTCCCAGAATTCCCCAGCCATGCCGATTAAAACTACAGAAGTTGAGAAGCACTATTCTAATATATATATAGGTATAGATACACTTTTATGACTGTAAGCCACCCAGAGTTACCCATTGGTAAGATAAGATGGGGGGGGCAATATTTATTTGTTTGCTTGTTTGTTTGAAAACAAACAAACAAATAAATACATGGCAAATGTTTGCAGGTGCTTAGCCTTAAATCCCAGCCTTAAGTGTCTCCCAAGGAAACCTCCACTTAAAGAGACTGGCTGCTCTGATATACATTTCGGACAACGGAAGAAATAAATAAGCTACGGTTAGTTCTCAACTAACAGCCATTCATTTATAGTGACCCTCCTTCCTCTCTGACCGCACGCAGTCTGTGTTGGCAGGGGGACAGAGGTCGACCCCGAGGCGCCTCGCTTGGGGAGTGCCACAAGGGTCGGTCCTCTCGCCCCTCCTGTTCAACATTTATGTGAAGCCGCTGGGCGAGATCATCCGTGGTTTTGGGGTGAAGTTCCATCAGTACGCTGATGATACTCAGCTGTACATCTCCACCCCAGACCACCCCAATGATGCCCTTGACGTGATGTCCCGGTGCCTGGAGGCCGTACGGATCTGGATGGGGAGAAACAGGCTCAGACTCAACCCCTCCAAGACTGAGTGGCTGTGGCTTCCGGCATCCCAGTATAGCCAGCTGGCTCCATTGCTGACTATTGGGGGTGAGACCTTGGCCCCCTCAGAGAGGGCTCGCAACTTGGGTGTCCTCCTGGATGCACGGCTGTCTTTAGAAGATCATGTAACGGTGGTGGCCAGGGGAGCTTTTTATCAGGTTCGCCTGATTCACCAGTTGCGTTCCTTTCTAGTTCCTTTCGGGACTCCTTGCGCACGGTCACTCATGCCCTCATCACTTCCCGTCTGGACTACTGTAATGCTCTCTACATGGGGCTCCCCTTGAAGAGCACTCGGAGGCTCCAACTGGTCCAGAATGCGGCCGCGCGGGTGGTTATGGGAGCGACATGGCACACCCATGTAACACCTCTCCTTCACGAGCTGCACTGGCTCCCGGTGGTCTTCCGGATGCGATTCAAGATATTGGTTACCATCTTTAAAGCGCTCCATGGCTCAGGACCTGGGTACTTACGAGACCGCCTTCTGCCACTGATAGCCTCCCACCGACCAGTACGCTCCCACAGAGAGGGACTCCTCAGGGTGCCATCGGTCAAACAATGTCGACTGGTGACCCCCCAGGGGGAGAGCCTTCTCTGTGGAGGCACCTGCCCTCTGGAATGAACTGCCCCCGACCCTCTAAAAGGATGCAAATGACCAGCTGTCTGCAAGGAGTATCAATCCTTCCATTCCCCACCATCCAGTCAGAGCTGAAGAAGCTTCTTGGACGAGGAGCAAAACGTCTTGAAAGAAAAACAATGAAGTCCAATTGACTCATGAAGAAAAGTACACCTTTGGCTTAGCAAAGGCGAAAGGAACTCTTACCAGGTTCTGGAGCATCTGGTTGCAATGCAGGGAAATCATTGTCAAAGACGAACGTGCTCTCGTAGTGAGGATTTACCTACATGAGACAAATCAAGAGAGATTAATAAGGCATTAATTACATAACGAACTGTTGGATTCCAAGATTTTTCCTCCTTTTTGGATATGATCAAGGTCTCCGAAGTAGTCCTCGACATACAACCTTTCATTTACTGACTGTTACTTACAATGGCACTGAAAAAAGGACCAGTTTTCACCTAATCATTGCAGCATCCTTGGGTTCAGATGCTTGGCAGCTGACTCATATTAATGACGGTTTACAATGTCCCGGGGTCACGTGATCCCCTTTTGTGACCTCTTTCTTAAGCAAAATCTTTCTTAATTGTTTTTTTTTTTACACTGTTAGAATTTTTTATTCATTTATCAAAGTACAAAATGCAAAAGGAAAAACAGCAGTGGAAAACTAAGAAAAGGGGGAGGGAAAATAAAAGAGAGATTGTGTAAAGGGAAAAAAGGAAAGAAAAAGGCACCGACTTCCAACTCTCTTTAACACAGTAGAAAATAACACAATGACTAACCACAACTTTTTGCTTTTACACAACCGTATATACAAGCCATTTCTATAACAATAAGCCTGTCTAGTTAACAAAAACAAAATCGAAGTTTCATTATTATTTTTTTCATTGGCAAGCACAAAATCCGGAAGCAATTTCAGAATAAGAACAAAGTTAGATATATTCTCTTCTTTGGATAAAAGTAAGCAAAGTAAAATCAAACACAATAGGGAAGCCAGATTCACTTAACAACCATTTTCCTAACTTCACCAGTGCAGTGATTCACTTAACAACGAGGGCCAGAAAGGTCGTAAAAATTGGGGGCAAAACTCACTTAACAATTTTGTTTAGCAACTGAAATTTTGGGCTCAAATGTGGTCGTTAGGCCGAGGACTGCCTATATTTTCCTTCTGCTGGAAAAAATATGTTAGGGACAAAAGTGAAGAAACGTACTGACGTCCGAGGAAGCCAGCATGGGGTATAGAAAAGAGCTACACTGACTGCAAAATCGAAGGTGAAGCTATGTTTATTTTAGATTTTAGAGAATGTGTTGTTCCCAGCCGCAAGTTATCCAAAGAGGAGCTCAGAGAATGTGGTGGAGCCGAGAATGATGGAAGGAGGAGGAGGAGGAGGAGGAGGAGGAGGAGGAGGAGGAGAAGAAGAAAAAGGAGAAGGAGGAGGAGGAGGAGGAGGAGGAGGAGGAGGAGGAGGAGGAGGAGGAGGAGGAGGAGGAGGAGGAGAAGAAGAAGAAGAGGAAGAGGAGGAGGAGGAGGAGGAGGAGGAGGAGGAGGAGGAGGAGGAGGAGGAAGAGGAGGAAGAGGAGGAAGAGGAAGAACAAGAGAAGAAGAAGAGGAGGAGGAAAAAGAAGACAACAAGAAGAAGAAGAGGAAGAAGAAAAAGAATTATTCTTTATTGGCCAAGTGTGATTGGGCACACAAGGAATTTGTCTTTGGTGCATAAGCTCTCAGTGTACATAAAGAAAAAATAAAAATATATCTGTCAAGAATCATAAGATACAACACTTAGTGGTAGTCATAGGATACTAATAAGCAATCAAATCATACTAGGAAACAATAAAAATATAAATTGTAAAGATACAAGCAACATGGTCATAGTCGTAATTGGGAAGTGACAGATCCTAGGAAGGATGAGAAGAATAATAGTAATACAGTCTTAGTAATAGTTTGACACTGTTGTGGGAATTATTTGTTTAGCAGAATGATAGCATGTGGGGAAAAAAAACTCTCCTTGTGTCTAATTGTTCTGGTGTGCAGTGCCCTATATTGTTGTTTTGAGGGTAGGAGTTGAAACAGTTTATGTCCAGGATGTGAGGGGTCTGTAGATATTTTCCCAGCCTTGCCTGACTGAATTGTGGATTTCTACAGTCTTCAGGTCAGGCCAAAATTGCTCAGCTGATACTTCTCAGCTTCAATGGGATAACTTCTCTCTCTCGTTCTCAAGAAAGTAATAATAATAATAATAATAATAATTTTATTTCTATACCGCCCTTCTCCCGAAGGACTCAGGGCGGTGTACAGCCAATTTAAAAACACAAGACACAACAATAATTAAAAATTAAAATAATTAAATAGATTTGGCCGATTTAAAACCCCAAAAATTTAAAATACCCCAATTTAAAATTATTAAGTTGATAGCCCGGCCTGGCGGAACAACAGGGTCTTCAGTGCGCAGCGGAACACCCGGAGGTCGGAGATCTTACGTATTTCCGGGGGCAGTTCATTCCACAGGGCTGGGGCTCACACAGAGAAGGCCCTCCCCCTGGGTGTCGCCAGCCGACATAACTTGGCTGATGGCACCCTGAGGAGACCCTCTCTGTGGGAGCGGACTGGTCGGTGGGAGGCTATTGGTGGCAGAAGACGGTCTCGGAGGTACCCGGGTCCTATGCCATGGAGCGCTTTAAAGGTGGTAACCAACACCTTGAATCGCACCCGGAAGACCACTGGGAGCCAGTGCAGCTTGCGCAGGAGGGGTGTCACGCGGGCACAACGAGTTGCGCCCATAACCACCCGCGCGGCCGCATTCTGGACCAGTTGGAGCCTCCGAGTGCTCTTCAAGGGGAGCCCCATGTAGAGAGCATTACAATAGTACCAACATGCATGGCAAAATCATCATCGTACAGATGTGGTTTGGGTGGGCTGGCTTAGAAACCAGGTGTCAGCACTTCAAGCTGCATTTACTCTAGTGCTGACATAAGAAGGAGAAGCGGAGGCGTCTGGAAAGGGACGTTTGACTTTTCACCTACTTATTTTCTCTGGAGATAATATCCCCTAGGAGATGGATGGGAGGGGGGAAATTCCTTTGAGCTGGAGCAGTAGATTAGGGGTAGAGTGACTTGGAAGATGGCCAATGAGTGCAGAGGAGTGGGGAAAGGAATAGGAGGGTTTTGGGTCAGGAAGTCAGTGTTGGCTATGATGGAGTCGGAGTTAGAATGTCGTGTTTAATAAATGGAAGTTTTCATCAAAGACTTTGTTTGAAATGCAATTTATTTGAGACGACCTCGAAACTTGACACCAGGAAGCTATGAGTTCTAGTTCTGCTTTAGGCACGAAAGGCTGCTGAGTGACTTTGGACCAATCCCTCCCTTCCAATCCAACCCACCTCACAGGGTGGTGGCTGTGGGACAGATTATGGAACTATGGGGCTGGACAAGAAGACCTCCAAGGTCTCCGCCAGTTTTATAATTCCACGATTCTATTCGATATGTTCACCACCTCCAGTTATTTATCGAATAATAAACACGGGATAAAAATCTACCTAACAGATCGAATACAAGCTCCGAAATCCTTCAGGGGGCTACTCAGGTGCCAGGATTGGGTCCTCCAAGGAAGGAAGCCCCAGAAGGAGAAAGGGGCAAGCAAACTCCGGGCACAAAATCGAGGGTTGGGGTGAGGAGGGAGCAGAGACCTGGACCCTACGGCCTCTGTTCCCCAGGCTGCCCACCTTGCCGTTCGCCCGCGTGGCCCCAGGACACAAAGGGTTGGCCGGGTCGTGGCGTGGGGGGTCCTCCTCGGGGGGCTTCTCCACCTGCCCTTGCCAGGGGCGCCGCATGCGGTGGGCAGAGACCAGCACCCAGTCCTCCCGCAGAGGGTTGTAGCGCAGGTGTTGGTGCTCTGGGGAAGAGATGCGGGTGGTGAGGCTGGAAGGGGTCCCACCAGGTGATCAAGGGCCCTGCCGGGGAGGGGGGAGAGTGCTCCTCCCCAGCAACAGGCCCCACCCACCCAGAATGCCCTGCCCGCCCCCAAGAACCTCTGGGCTAGTCCAGCCCCCCCCAGCAATAAGCACCACCCCTCTGGGCTAGCCACGCCTCCACAGAAACAAGCCCCGCCCCTTCACCCAAGCAAGACCCCCCCCATCCGCAAAGGAATACCCTGCCCACAGGAAGACCACACTCCAATGGGCCAGCCCCTCCTCTCCAGCAACAGGCCACGCCCCTCCATGATAGCCCCTCCTCCCAAGCAACAGGCCACGCCCCTTCCTCGGTCTCCTCCCCCTCCTGCTCCTCCACCTATCAACAGGCTCCCCTTTCATGGGAAGCCCCTCCCCCGCCTGCTCGCTTTAGAAAGAGCCCCCCCACTCGCAGGCGGGGGGGAGGGGCGGCGTTGGTTACCGCTGGGCTGGAACTTGGCAGCGGCCTCCATGCCTTCCGCCTTCCCGCGATCACGTGACCGGCGCCACGTGACCTTGAGGGAGGGAGGGAGGGGGAAGTCGACGGAGGAAGCGCGAGGTCACCGCCTCGCGCTTCCGATTGGCGGCCCGGCGTGACGTAACCAGCGCGTGGCGGGGGGCGGAGCCGACCGCCGCCGGCGCCCGCGCTCATTGGCTCCGCCGGTGGACGCCAGGGCGGCGATTGGCCAGGACCCCGCAGCGCGCGCGGCGTGTCCTTGGCCCGCCCATCCCACCCCTGAGGCGGGCGGCCTTGGCCTTGTCTCGCGTCCCCTCAGCGGCGGCTTCGGCGGGAGAGGCGAGAGAAGAGGCGGGAGGATGCGGTGGCTCCCCGGGCCGGGCTCTGGCTGGGCCGGTCGGGGCCTGCGGTTGGGGCTGGCGGTGGCGGCGGCGGCGCTGCTGATCCAGGCGCTGCGCGGATGGGCCTCCTCGCGGCGCTTCGAGTTCGAGCCTGAGGAGATCGCGCGCCTGGCCAAGCACCACGCCGGTCAGTGCGGGGGAAGGGGGGGTGGACTCCGGCGACCATGGTGCTCAGCGTAGCCTTGGGAGGGGGTGCAGGTGGGCTCCAATGTCCATGGTGCTCTGCAGTGCCCTGGGGAGGGGGAGCGGACGAACTCCAGTGTCCATGGTGCTCAGCGGGGGCTCTGAGGAGGGGGTGCGAGTGGACTGCAGTCCCCATGGTGCTGTCCGTAGCCCTGGGGAGGGGGTGCAGTTGGACTCCAATGTCCATGGTGCTCAGCGAGGGTCTGAGGCGAGCGTGCAGGTGGACTCCAGGCCCCATGCTGCGCAGCGTAGCCTTGGAAGGGGGTGCAGGTGGACTCCAATGTCCATGGTGCTCAGTGGAGCCCTGGGTTGGGGGTGCAGGTGGACTCCAACGTCCATGGTGCTCTGCAGTACCCTGGGGAGGGGGAGCGGACGAACTCCAGTGTCCATGGTGCTCAGCGGGGCTCTGAGGAGGGGGTGCGGGTGGACTGCAGTCCCCATGGTGCTCGTCCCGCCTCAAGCACCTCTCCTTCTCTCTCTCTCTCCCCCCCCCTCCTTGCAGGCCTGGACCACGAGCTGGCCTTCGCCAAGATCATCGTGGAGCTGCGGCGGAGGCACCCGGGGCACGTGCTGCCGGACGAGGACCTGCGCTGGGTGTTCGTCAACGCCGGCGGCTGGATGGGCTCCATGTGCCTCCTGCACGCCTCCCTCTCGGAGTACGTGCTGCTCTTCGGCACCGCCGTCGACACCGGAGGCCACTCAGGTGAGCCCCCTCGCCTCCAGGCCAGCCGGAACTCCAAGATCCGTTATTTAGGGTTTTTCTTGCCGGTATAATACACTGAGTCCTCCACTTACAACAGTTCGCTTAATGACCGTTCAAAGTTACGAAGTAGAACAGAATAGAATCTGGAAGGGACCTTGGAGGTCTTCTAGTCCAGCCCCCTGGTCAAGCAGGAGAACCTGTACCATTTCAGACAAGTGGATGTCCAGTCTCTTCTTAGAAACCTCCGGTACACTGCAAAAAGTGACTGATGACCAGTTTTCACACTTACGACCGTTGTAAGCACCCCGGGGTCACGTGATCAAAACTCAGAGGCTTGGCAACTGACTCATATTTATGACGATTGCAGCGTCCCAGGGTCACGTGATCCCCTTTTGCGACCTTCTGACAAGCAAAATCCATGGGGTAGCCTGATTCGCTTAACAACAGTTTGACTAACTTAACAGCTGTAGTGATTCATTTAACAACTGTGGCAAGAAGCATCGTAAAATGAAGCAAATTCACCTAATAAATGTTTCACTTAGCAACAGAAATTTTGGACTCAACGGTGGTCGTAAGTGGAGAACTACTTGTAATTGTATATTATTAATATATGTTGCTAAAGTATATTGTGAGGAGCATGAGTCCCACCCACCTTGTTTTGCATTAGTTGTGTATTAAGATTAATAGCAAATAGGTACTATTTTTACAAAACGGTGAACATATCTTAATCTTAATTCTTCCTATTTTTCCCACAACAAGTCTGAGGTGGACTGAGCTATGAGAATGACTGGCCCAAGGTCATCCAACTGGTTTTCATGCCTAAGGCAGGATTTGAACTCCCGATCTCCTAGTCTGGTGCCTTTACAACTAGACCAAACTGGCCTACTAGACAGGATACAGAAATATATCCCTGTGTTCAAAGTCAAGCTCTCAGGTGCTAAACCAGAAAGTCATCCTAGCTTAATGAAGTTCCTAGGACAAAGCCTGTTTACCCATCAGTGCCTTTAAAACATTTAAGCTGTGTCGTTGACACTATGTCGTTTTTGAATTGATCGTCCTCTCTATAAAATTAAATAGGAACAGCTAGAACTTGGAAGCTAGCCTGCTCAGTAGAGCAAGACCATCAGCCAACTGCAAAATGCAGTTTCCCTTTCTGCAAAGTAAGCTCCCTTGGGTTGCACCCCATGTATGCTTCCAATGCTCATTTATAATTCTTGCATCTAGACCGGTTTGGCTTTTTTGGCAGCTGCTGCACACGGCTGGCTCATATCTAAATGGTTGTCCACTAGGACGCCACCATCCCTCTCACAGTTACTGCTATTGAGCAAGGGACCACATATACTGTACCTGGGCATTTTGTTTTTCTTGCCTAAATGTAGAACCTTGCTTTTTTTCTCCGTTGAATTTCATTTTGTTAGATAGCGCCCGATGTTCAAGTCTGTCGAGATCCTTCTGTGTCTTGAGCCTATCTTCTGGAGTGTTGGCTATTCCTGCCAGCTTGGTGTCATCTGCAAATTTGATGAGTTCCCCATCTATCCCCTCGTCCAAGCCATTGATGAAGATGTTGAAGAACCCTGGGCCTAAAACAGAGCCCTGGGATTCCCCACTGCATACTTCCCTCCGTGTAGATGCAGTTCCATTGAGGACTACGCGTTGAGTGCGGTTGGTCAGCCAGTTACGAATCCATCTGGTGGCGATGCTGTCTGACCCACATTTTTTTAGTAGATTGTGGTCTACTTTGTCAGGTTGCTCTTGTCATTTCTATTGCAGTGTTTTTCAACCTTGGTAACTTTTAAGATGGATTGGCCTTTGCATCTTAAAGTTCACAAGATTGAAAAACACTGGCTTATGCAGTGTTAAACGGGTGGTCGATGACTGCAAGAAAAAAGGCGGAAGCTGTTAGAAACTCTCCTTGGCCACTTTGCCTGTACCTGGGACTAGCGTCTGGATGTTCTTTCTCCCCACGGCAGGTCGCTATTGGGCTGACATTTACGACACTGTCATCTCAGGGACCTTCCGGCAATGGAAAGAGGGAACGACTAAAAGTGAGATTTATTACCCAGGTGAGTTGCAGATTCCTCACCTGGAGGCTGGCATGAGAACGGGAACCCCATGTTGAGATTCCAACTGCTGCCTGTTTGCCTCCTGCAGGAGACACCATTGTCCACAGTTCCGGAGAGGTCACCTCCGTGCAGTGGAGCGCCGGCACGTGGATGGTCGAGTATGGCCGAGGCTTCATCCCTTCCACCCTGACCTTTGCCCTCGCTGACACGATCTTCAGCACTCAGGACTTCCTCACCCTCTTCTACACCCTCCGGGTTTATGCCAAGGCCCTGGTCTTGGAGGCTAACACGTACTTCAGCAGCACGAGTCAGTGAGTCTGCCCCCCCCCTTCAAGCCGATGAAAGGGTCACCCCCTTCCCCCCCTCCCATCTCGTGTGCTAGCAAACCTGGAGCGGCTCCCGGCCTTGCACAGTTGGGTGCATCGCACATGTGTCAGGAAGCAGAGGTGGGTCCACGTCCTTCTCAGTTGCCCATCCATGGATACCTGAATGTCCAGCTGTAAATAGGTATCCATGCTGCTCACAAGGTGAAGATTCAGTCTCTCGTGGAGACCGGATATTCAGAGTATTTGGGAGCCACACAGAGAAAGAAAAAAAAGAAAGTCCCGGGTGCTTTATGGAAGGAGTGGTGCCCACGTGCAGTGGCATCGGTGTACAATTGACCCAAATAATGCCATTTGCATGGTGGCATGTATCTTGTCATGGTGGCATTTGCCAGGCGCCTTTGGAAAGAGACGTTGCATCCTCCTTGCATGCTTTGAATAGAGATACCTCCTACAACATTGTCACCAAGCTCCCTTGGTCCTTCTCTGCTTTGTTCCAAACGGGCCTCTTGATCCCCACAAATTCAATAGGCAGCTGAGAAACGACAGCAGAACTTTTTGGATTGAGCCCTTGAGAGTATACATTTGCACTACCGTTTAAGGCAGACAAATACTTCCGGGCACTTCCTTTTCCTTCCTTCCTTCCTCACTTCAATTTCTCAGATGGAAAACGGGTAATTTGGTTGAGCAATATCTGCGTTCACAGGTTGGAAAACACCCATGCAGACTGGTGTTTTGACTGGGCTTCTGGAAAGTTCTTTCCGGCAGACTCGCGTTGTTCCCCTTGGGATCTCTGTGTGTGGATCTTCCACGACTCTTATCTTGCTTCTCACCTGGAAAAATAGTTTGGAATTCCAGTTGTGTTTTCCTTAGGTCTTTCGTGAACCTTTTTCCTCTCACCACAAATCAGCCAGCTGATTGTCCTTTATGGGCAATCAATTCATCCTTCCTTACCCGCTTGCAGCACCCAATTTCAGCTAATTTCCTCGTCTGTTTTAGGTCTTCCAAATCATTTCAAAGGAGACTGGGAGGGGAGAGGTATTTTCTCGTTCCTATCATATTCTCCTCCTCCCATCCTAGAGATAGAAAAAAAACAACTCTCAATGGCTTGGTGATTATTATCCACACGTACCTCATCCATTTCAGACTAGACGCATTTGGAGCTAAATCTAGCCTCCTCCAGGTAGTAGGCTGGGCCTGTTAGCTCCCTTGTGGAATTTGCACGTTTCTATTCCCCCCTCTTCTCCGTCCATGGCCCAGTGAACCACCTCATACAAAACGGAGCTTGTGGTTTTGAAGAGATGCTATTATAATTAAGCAGTAGCTGCTGTGTAGTAGGACAGTTAGCATTTTAGCTGCCTTTCGTGACTGGTTCTTCCTGTATGTCTTAATGCCTGGAGCACCAATAACCAAAATGTCTTTTGCAGCCCTTCTTTTCTCAAAAAAAAAAAAAAAAATGGATTGTAGACATTTTCAAGATCTCATCCAGTTTGGTCCTGTAATAATGCAGAACCGCCATCCGTCACCCGAACCATACGCCTTATTCTCTTGAGCTATGCACGTGTGTATGTGTGTGTGTATTTATATATATAGATAGATAGATAGATATATACCTCCTGTTGTTGATGATATCTGGCTGAGAACCAGGCGGTCATGGACGTTAAGTGACCTCTGGAAGAATGGGGCCAGGGATCCAGGGTGGCTGAATCTGCTTGACTCAAAAATGGACCGTCTAGAGTTGCAGAAATAGGCAAACCCTCAATGTTCAGGTTTTTGACCTGAAATTCAAGCAGTGGGACCAAACCCAGGATTGTTGATTCTCTAGAACAGAGGTCCCCAAACTTGGCAGCTTTAAGACTTGTGGACTTCAACTCCCAGAATTCTCCAGCCAGCTGGCTGGAGAATTCTGGGAGTTCAAGTCCACAAGTCTTAAAGTTGCCAAGTTTGGGGACCCCTGTTCTAAAACAAACCAAGGCACCTCTTCTTCCTTCTCTCAAAATATCCCAAAATTGCAACCATAAAAAAAAGGGGTGTCTTTACTTAACAATGAAGTTCCTTTTCTTCGTACCCAGTATTATTAACCAGAAGATCCTGTTTCTGTAGCATGGAAATTAGGTTTATAGTATTGGTGGTCAGTTCTGGACTGTCCCTGGTTCCAGAACGCCCGAGAGAGAGATCCTCATCCTGAATGCTTCATTCTTCTGAAAGAGTCCTCCATCTCCCTCAGAACGCTCTCGAGATTGGTAGATTGTCAAAACTTGGCTCAATTTTGGCCCAGACTGGCTCCAGTCTGGATCCTTCCTTTCTCCTCAGCTTAGTTTTGCCTAGATGGAAAGAGAGGCTCATCCCTTCTTGTGTGGTGTTGAAATCCTTTTCCCCCACCTCTTTTCATCATTTGGCTTTGTCCTTTTTTTTTCCCCCTCCTGAAAGGTGGGCGGAAGTTGATATGCAGAAAGTGCCAGTAGATGGCAATAATGGTTTGTCCTGGCCATCCCCAGTGTAGTTGGGGAGAGGGTCTTTGAGGGTCTCTGATCCTTCCTTGCAACAGCCATGGGAAACCTGTTGAAGTACTGTTCAACTGACCCCCATGGCTGCTGCCTGGAGGGCTGGTATGGTCCAGTAGCCAGATTTGACGGCAAGTTGCATTGGCTGGAAAGTTTCCTCTACCCATGAGAGAGCCCAAACCCTTCCCTTCCCCCCCCCCCCCAAAAATAGGGGCATCCTTGGCAAATTTACAAATTTCTGCTTTTTTTTTCCCCCCTGGGAGTTGAATATTACAGTCTTAAGCGCACATTTTCCCCCCCCTTTCCTCCCACACTGAGCTCAAGCCGTCCTTTGTTCAGGTCAGATCAAAGGCAGTGACGCATTGCAGAAACTTTGCCCGGCACCGAGGTCTCCCTCCGCGCCTCTCCTTCCGCCGGCCACTCTCTCTGAAGCCGTCCTTCAGTGAGGCTGGCAGCTAGCTGGCACAGACAGGCCGGAATTTGCAGTCTGTTGGAACCCTCGGTCAAATATATAAGCATGTCTCCGGTTTCTGTTTCTCAGTTACTGCAAACGTCTCATGTCTGATGTTCACGAACAAGTGTTTGAGAATCCGTGTGGGTGTGTGATTGTTATACTTTGACTAAAAAAAACAACAACCAATACAATGGACTGTGATTAAACCTGGCGCTTTGTGTGTCTCTTTTTCTTTGTCGCTGGGCATGGTTGCAAAAATAGGCCTTTACGAACGACACCCTTTGTTCTGCCCCAGCTACGGATCCCAAAGAACGCAGCACACCCAAAATCCGCTCAAACCTTAGTTTACTAAATAAACCAGTCTTTTATAACAACGGCTGTTAATTAACTTTCTTAACAGCCTACAAGAATTCAAAGAATAACTGAAAGCTTACTGTGGTTGGCAGAATGCCCAGAAGCAATTTGCAGGAAGCTGATAAGATAAGCAAGACACAGGTATGTGAACTAAGTTGTTCCCTGCAAATTGCTTCAGTCGGCGTTCCTCCTTAAATAGGTTAAGGGAGTGGCCAATTAGCCCCAAGCCTTACTCTTGAGGAGACCTCCTCCTGAGGAGCCACTTCTGCCTTTTGGCAGCTCTGCGCGCCCGTGCATCGAGAAGATGCTTATCCTCTTCACTTAAGGGAGCTTCTGAAGGCCCTGGCTGAATCCCTGCCTCTGGCACCACATCTTCTCCAGCCTCCTCATTGTCTGACTCGAGCGCCAGCTGCACAGGCTGCTGGCGCAGCACCACACCAGCCTCCTTGCTGTCAGAATCAGCTACTAACTGCACAGGCTGCGTACGGGCCATAACACCCTTTTACACATTGGTTCTGTGTGAATTCCCTGCAGGGTTGGCCAGACTGGAGATTCAGGCACATTTGACCCTGATTACATATGCACAACTACTTGTGCATATGTAATCAGGGTCAAATGTAAACAGTTGTTTTACTGACCATTCGAAGTGACAACATTAAAAATAGGGACTTATGGCTGCTTTTCACATGGCCGTTGCAGCATCCCCCCCCCATAGTCATATGATCAAAATTCAAGCACTTGAGAATCGACTCCCTATTTATGACGTTCCCAGTGTCCTGAGGCTCACGTGATCTCCTTTTGCAACCTCCTGGCAAGCAAAGTCAAGGGGGAAGCTGGATTCACTGAACAACCGTGTTGCTAGTTTAAGAGCTGCAACGATTCACTTAACAATGTTGGCAAGAAAGGTGATCAAGTGGGGCAAGACTCACTTAACAACTGTCCCGCTTAGCAAGAGAAATCAGTTGTCGTTGGTGAAGGACTCGCCGTGTCGATATAATTTCCATCGTTTGGACTCCTGCAGAAGCAAAGGTTACGTCCGTCTTCTAACTCTCGGCAGCAGAGACTTGGTGGGCTGCTTCATGGGTGACCCTCTGAAGGGGGGCTTACACCCTCAGTTTACAGTGAAGGCATTGAAACAACCCAACAGAAGGAAATGCACTTTTCCCATCATGCTACACCCAGAAACGGTCAATCGTAAATCAGCGTAACTAGTAGAGTTGCAGGAGGGAGCCTTTGTGTTTGAGGGAATTCTGCCTGGGGAGACTCAGGCTACAGGAAGTCCTCGACGTAACGACCACAATTGAGCCCAAAGTTGCTGTTGCCTAGCAGAGACAGCTGTCAAGTGGGTTTTGCCCCGTTTTATGACTTCCCGACACAAGTGAATTACTGCAGTTGTTAAGTTAGCCACACAATTGTTAAGTGAATCCGGCTTTCCCCATTGACTTGGCTTGTTCGAAAGGGGATCGCAGGACTCCAGGGCACTGCGATTGTCATAAATGTGAGTCAGAATGATAACTGAATTTGGATCAGGTGACCCTCGTAAGTGTGAGAAACAATCGTAAGTCCTTTTTCATGCCGCTGTGACTTCGGCCGCTAAACGAATGGCTGCAAGTCAAGGACTGCCCTGTGTTGAGTCCTTATCGATTTCCCGAAATGCCATTTCCACTTTTTGACTCCCTTTCTTAAAACCCAGGAGGTTTGGCGCCAATCCGATTCCAGGAAGAATGTTTCCCCCCAGTTCTGAGACAGATGTGTTGCATGTTCACCACCCGCGAAATGGTAAGAGGGCACCGAGGACCCCACCAACGTGAAGACATTCCACAACCCCTCCTTTGGCCGGCCTTTACGTGGAAGTTAATTCTTACATCCTCAAAAAGAGACGGCTGGAACAAGACATGGGTGGAAACCGTCCCCTGCCCTAAAGAGAACCGGTTGGCCATTTGGGCACAGTCGTTGGGGAGGGGGAAAATGTGAGAGCAAACGGGATGGAGATAGTTATAAACAAAGCTTGTTCATACGGCAGTTGCTGGAATTGTTTAACAGGGTTTCTGAGCTTTTCAAGAATAATAGTTGCTATCCTGCTCGTTTAGTTGCCTCCGGTGTAACCTGGGAGGAAAAGTTTGTTGAGGAATTCGCAGAGCAACCCTTGAGTAGCAAGGTTGTGCACATGAAAAGCGATTGAGAGTAGTTAGGAAATAACACAGCCAACTCAGAGATACACTGAGTTGTGTTTACTTTCAGGAAATAGTAAGGCACAGTCCAAATAACAGACCAGGTCATTCACATATAAAGCAGTAGATGGTTAAACAACAGTCCAGGGATAATCCAATATCAAAGTCGTCTTACCAGTCGTCGTCATTCACCTTAACAGTTGTTCTGGATTTGCAAACTAGCATACAGAGATATCAGAGAGCAAGAACAGCAAAGAGAAACAAACCATGTTTCTAGCTCCCTCTTAAGGACATTGGCTACAGAGCTAACCAATCAGGACATAGCATGATGCAATACAGCAGTCCTAAAGCTATAATGATGGTTTATATATTGCCAACCCAAGAAGTTAGGTCAGTGATGGCTAACCTTTTTGCCATCGTGTGCCAGGAGAGAGGGGGAGGGTCGTGCACGCAGGTGCCCATGCGCATGCATGTGCAACCCCCTCCCCCCTCCCCCCCCGCTCCTGGCACATGATGGCCTGGTAGGCCCATTTTTCTTTCTTACCTGGTTCCAGATCCTCTCTGTGTATCTGGGAAGGGCGAAAACAGCCTTTCCCACTCCCTTGGAGGCCCTACGGAGGCTGAAAGGGCCCATTTCCCAACTCCCGGTGGGACAGGAAGTGACATTTTTTGCTGTCCCCAGCCTCCAGAACCTCTCTAGGAGTCTCTAGGAGCCTCTCTAGGAGTCTCTAGGAGCCTCTCTAGGAGTCTGTAGGAGCCTCTCTAGGAGTCTGGAGGCTGGGGACAAGAAAAAACGTCACTTCCTGTCCCACCGGGAGTTGGGAAATGGGCCCTTTCAGCCTCCGTAGGGCGTCCAAGGGAGTGGGAAAGGCTGTTTTCGCCCTTCCCAGATACACAGAGAGGATCTGGAGCCAGGTAAGAAAGAAAAACGGGCCTTCCCGCCCCCCCAGGCCCTCCAGAGGCAGGAAACAGCCTGTTTCCCTACTTCTGGTGGGCCCAGAAGGCCCGAAAATCAGCTGGCCGGCGTGCGCATGCCCCCCCCGAGCTGAGCTGCCGTACCCATTGATATGGCTACACGTGCCATAGGTTCGCCATCATGGAGTTAGGTAAAATCATTTCCTAACAAAGCTGTTATGCCCTTTCATGCCACAGTCGTGAAGCAAATCCATTGTTTGCCATGAGTTGGTTTTCTTCAGAAACGGAAGTAAACCCTGGTTTGCAGTAAGGACATCAAGCACATCCACCTGACTCTGGGGTGCTACAAACGGCCATAATAAATACAGGCTAGCCGAGGCTCAAGATGCAGTTGTGCCTGGGGAGGTGGAAGGCGGACTTTGGAAACTGGGTCCTAAGTCCCATCTTGGAGGACTGCTATACCTCTGAATGGTCGCTAAGCGACCAGTCGTAAGTCCTGGACTGCCTGTAGCTAAAAATTCCGCCTTTCCGCTGCAAATTTTCCCTGCTGCTCTACTCCCAGTTGTTCCCAAAGCCCACCAGGGGGCAGCAGCCACCCACCTTTGCACAAACTGTATTTTAACAGTTGGAAGGGACCTTGGAGGTCATCTAGTCCAACCCACCGCCCCAAGCAGGAGACCTTACACCATTTCTGACAGATGGCAGCCCAGTCTCTTCTTAAAAGCCTCCAGGGATGAAGCTCCCACAACTTCCGAAGGCAACTTCTGTTCCATGGGTTGATAGTTCTCACTGTGAGGAAATTTCTCCCTATTTCCAGGTTGAATCTCTCCTTGGTCAGTTTCCATCCATTATTCCTTGCCTGGACTTCAGGTGCTTTGGAGAATAGCTTGACCCCCTTCCTCCTCTCTGGGGCAGCCCCTCAGATATTGGAAGATGCTCTCCTGTCTCCCCTGGTCCTTCTCTTCCCTAGACTAACCATGCCCAGTTCCTGCAACCGTTCATTGTATGTTTTAGTCTCCAGTCCCCTAATCATCCTGGTTGCTCTTCTCTGCACTCTTTCAAGAGTCTCAACCTCTTTTTTATAGTGTGGTGACCAACACTGGATGCAGGATTCTAGGTGTGGTCTTACTAAGGCTTTATAGAGGGGTATTAGGACCTCCCTTGACCTTGATTGTATCCCTCTGTTAATGCAATTTAGGATTGCATTGGCTTTTTTGGCTGCCGCCACACACGGCTGGCTCATATTTAACTGGTTGTCCACTAAGACTCCAAGATCCCTCTCACAGTCACAGCTATTAAAAAGTCTGGTTTCACCCAGTCTATATGGGTCCTTTTGGTTTTCCTTGCCTAAGTGTAAGACTTTACTTTTCTCTACATTGAATTTGTGAAGATGATTCACACCAGGCCCTTCATTATAAGAAGTGCTTTATTATTAGTATGGGAGAAAATCAGAGAACAACATTACTTGAAGATACCAGTTTGGCTTTCGACAATGAAAGTATTAATACATCCAAATATTATCAATACGGGGAATATTGTTAGATACAAAGATATTTTGTCATAAAAGGGGGAACTTAAAATGAAACAAGAACTGGAAAAGCAGGGGATTGATATGGTTTGGTATACACAACTGCAAATACAATCTAGATATGAAAAAGATGCTAAATTATATGGTTTTTATATGGAACTGTCAGAATTGGATAAGATATTAACAGGAACAGAAGAGGGTGATAAAAAAATTGTATAGTTATTTACTGTGTATTAAATTAGAAGAAGAACAAGTTAAACAATGATAGCATGGGCAAAAAAAACTTTGGACATACGATAGAGTTAGATAAATGGCAGCAGCTATGGGATAGAAATTATAAACTTAATAATGTCAACTGCATACAAGGAGAATTTGTACAAGATGTTTTATAAATGGCATCTGTCACCTGGAAGATTGACAAAAATGTTTAAAGACAAATCAATTAAATATTGGAAATGTCACCAGATACTGGGGTCGTATTATCGTATGTGGTGGACATGTATAGAAGCAAAAAAATTTTGGGCAAGAATTCGTGTGTGGTTGGATAAGATGACACAGCAGCATATTGATCTAAAACCTGAGATATTCCTGTTGGGGATTTTACCAAAAATTTATAGCAAAGAAAATGTATATTTGATTATTCATGTAATAACTTCATCTAGAATTGTATTTGCACAAAATTGAAAGGGCGAAGAGATCCCTACAGATGTAAGTGTGATTAAGAAAATACTAGTATGTGCAGAAATGAATAGATTAACACTTGCAATTAAAGGAAAGGAAGAATTTGATTACTATAATATATGGGATTTATTTTCTCAATGGTTAGAGAATAAATATGAAAGCAATGTATTGTAAACTTAAATAAGTTAAGAAAAATGTTACAATAATAGATATGTTGGGTATTAGTATTAAAATAAGAGTAGATATAAATAATTAATGTGGTAAGCTTTATGACACACACAAAAATTGTACCCAGATGACACACTGTTTAATGAATGATGAAATGTTTATATTAAAAGAAAATAAAACTATATTAAAAAAAATACTGGACAACTGCTATCATGTCGCCCCTAATTCTTCTTTTCTTTGGAAAATAATGGCTTCTAATTTTGGTAAATGCCCCAAAGTGGAGAAAGGCAGACCAAAAAGGCATAGAAATATCAGTACAGGTAGGTCTCAACTTATAACCGGTCGTTTAGTGTCCGTTCGAAGTTACAATAGCACTGAAGAAAGTGATTTACGTCCCTTTTTCACACTGATCACCGTTGAAACATGGTTGATTTCCAACAAGCTAAGCTGGTGCTTGACTTATGACCACAATTGAGCCCAAAATTTCTGTTGCTAAGTGAGATATTTTTAAGTGAGTTTTGTACCATTTTACGAACCATTCTTGCCACCGTTGTTAAATGAATCATTGCAGTTGTTAAATAAGTAACAAGGTTGTTGTCACGAGTGTTTCCAGGATTGCTGTGGCTACTTGCCTACTCACAAACAGTATGGTTTCAATCAAGCCATCTCCTGTTTGTAATTACCTGCAAGCCTTCCCCACCCTAGTTAATTGCAGGTTAACTCCCCATATAAGCAAGGACCTTTTCGCTTGCTATTTGGGCCTAGACTCCTGGTTTAGGCCTAAATGCACAGCTCCTGCAGGAAGCTCAGTGCAACGCCGCAGATGGGAGAAGAATGCAGATAAGGACTCCAGACGCCGTTGCAGAGAAACTCCCACGGATGCTTGCCTTTTGCTGTTTTGAAGCACGCAAGCTATCATCGGGACTGTTGCTGGACCTTTTTCCTCCCACAAGCTTCAAGCAATGTTTGCTTTTTGAACTGTTTTAGCTGTGAAGTTTGTGCTGCCCCTACCTTGATGATGTATCGACGCCGAAGCTGCTTACCTTCATGCTAGCTTTATTCTCTTGTGAGCTGTTTCGGTATTGTGGAGAGGGATCTAGGGAGATAGCCTTGCTTCACATACCCAGATAAGACTTTGTTTTTAATGTGCTTTCTTAAAGACATAGTGCTTTTTAAATGTTTTAAAGTAAATTATATTTTTACACAAGACGCCTATGTCAGATTTATTTCAGTCTCAGAGTGTTTCCTCATGAGCTGGTTCACAGTCCTGGGTACCCCTCAACCCCATTTCATAACAGTTGTTAAGTGAATTGGCTTCATTGGTCAGATGGTCGCAAAAGGGGATCACGTGACCCCGGGACACTGCAACCGTCATAAGTACATGCCAGTTGCCAAGCATCTTGAGTTTTGATCATCTGACCGTGGGGATATTTCAACAGTCCTAAGGATGAATGGGCCACTGTTTTTACTGTTTTCACTTCAAAGCATCACTAAATGAATGGTTGTAAGTCAAGAACTGCCAGATATTTAACCCAGGTAGTCCTCAACCTATGACCACAATGGAGCCCAACATTTCTGTGGCTAAGTGAGACATTTGTTAAGTGAGTTTTGCCTCATTTTACGACCTTTCTAGCCACTGAATCACTGAAGTTAAATTAGTCACACCATCATTAAGCGAATCCGGCTTTTAAGAAGAGATTGGAAGCTTTTAAGAAAAGCTTTTAAGAAGAGATTGGACAACCATTTGTCTGAGATGATTGTAGGGGTGAGCTCGGGGTTGGACTAGAAGACCTCCAAGGTCCCTTCCAACTCTCTTATTCTGAAATAATTGGAGAATTCTACTCAGTTCAAAGTTCAACTGATTAAGACAATAGCTGTGACTCATGGAAACAGCAGATAACTATGTTCAGTGAAGGCATTCGAAATACGCAAAGACATTATTAATAGGGTATATCTCTCACAGACGCTGGGACCCCGAACGTAACACGATCTCATATTGTTGTTTGACTTATTAGCGTTTATTTCGTGTCTGAAGTCTCTTCCAGTAATGAAACTATTTTTGTCCAATCCAGAAAATGTACAGCAAGTGAATGGCAGCTCAAATCTCTGGAGAAACAGGAGACACCTTGTGCCGTGTAACCCCCGTAAGAAAGAAGGAATGGTTAGGTGCAAAACTGATCAAAACTTTTTCTTTTAGCATTTTTTTACCACCCATCAGCTGTGAGAAAATCAGCTGTGCCTGACTGTCTATGAGGTTCCTGCTTGTTGCAGGGGCCATTTTGTGTGAAGTCCAGCTGCTTTTGAGTCAGTTGTGCAGCTTTTGTGTTATTTTTGTGTAAAGTGTGATAGTTTGTTTTTGAGCTCTCTGTGACTCTGTGAGGTTCCTGTTTGCTGCAGGGGCCATTTTGTGTGAAGTCAAGCAGCTTTTACATTGTGTGTGAGTCAATTGTACAGCCACGCCCACCCGGTCAACTGCCCACCAAGCCACACCCACCCGGTCAACTGCCCACCAAGCCACGCCCACCCAGTCACATAACCACCAAGCCACGCCCACCCGGTCAACTGCCCACCAAGCCACGCCCACCCGGTCAACTGCCCACCAAGCCACGCCCACAGAACCGGTAGGGAAAATTTTTGAATTTCCCCACTGCTCCAACTTCCAACTGGGTCATTCTGGGAAAAGCACCTTTGGGTTAATTCTGGAGACCCGCTGCTCCTGGAAACCTCCCCTCCCTTGATCCGTCCTGGGGTCCCTGGCACTTCCGGTGGCGCAGAGGCCCTCCGTGAGGGACGGC
Organism: Pantherophis guttatus; assembly: GCF_059756535.1. Lineage (NCBI taxonomy): Eukaryota > Metazoa > Chordata > Lepidosauria > Squamata > Colubridae > Pantherophis > Pantherophis guttatus. The sequence continues at coordinate 2,133,297 of NC_142064.1, forward strand.
CCACTGAACTCTCAGCCACGGAGGGTGCGGTGTGGCTTGCCAACTCCTCAGCAGATGTGGCAGGGGAATGGCCAACGTTTTACCTGCCTGGGCTTCCTTGGAAAGCAAACTTCGGGAGTGGACCAGGGTTTCCGTGCTTCGGAAGGCTTTCATTGCTGCAGAGAAAAAGCTGCAAAGGCCCAGGAGCAACGTAGGCTTCCTGCCATCAGATCAGTTGGCAACCCTGGCTCCTTCACAGGGAGATACCAACCCAGAGGAATACATGGGCGGTCCTCGACTTACGACACAAGTGAGCCCAACGTTTCTGTTCTGAAGCAAGACCGTTGTTAACTGGATTTCCCCCCATTTTATGAGCATTCTTGCCACGGTTGTTAAGTGAACCACTGCAGTTGTTGAATTAGAAACAGTTGTTGAGGAAAGAAGGAAGGAAGGAAGGAAGGAAGGAAGGAAGGAAGGAAGGAAGGAAGGAAGGAAGGAGGAGAAAGAAAGGAAGGAGGGAGGGAGAAGGAAGGAAGGAGGGAGGGAGGAGAGGGACGGGGAAGGAAGGAGGAAGGTAGGAAGGAAGGAGGAAGGAAGGAGGGAGGGAGGGAGAGGGGGAAGGAAGGTTGGAGAGGGAGGGAGGAAGGAAGGAAGGAAGAAAAGGGAGGAAGGAAGGAGAGGGAGGGAGGGAGGGGGAAGGAAGAGGGAGGAAGGGGGAGAGGGAGGGAGGAGGAGGGAAGGAGGAGGAAGGAGATCGGAATGAGGGAAGGAAAAGGAGGGAGGAAGGGAGGGAGGAAGGAAGGGGAGGGAGGGAAGGGGAAGGAAGGAGGAGGGAGAAGGGAGAGGAGGGGAGGAAGGGAAGGAGGGAGGAGAGGGAGGGAGGGAGGGGGAGGGCAAGAAGGAAGGAAGGAAGGAGAGGGAGGGATGGGGAAGGAAGGTTGGTGAGAGGGAGGGAGGGAGGAGAGGGAGGGGAAGGGGAAGGGAGGGAGGGAGGAGAGGGCAGGAGGGAGGGAGGAGGGGGCCGGAGGGAGGGAGGAGGAAGGAGATCGGAATGAGGGAAGGAAAAGGAGGGAGGGAGGAAAGGAGGGAGGAAGGAAGGAGAGAGAGGGAGGGAAGGGGAAGGGAGGGGGAGGGAGGGTGGAAGGGAGGGAGGAAGAAGGAGATCAGAATGAGGGAAGGAAAGGGAGGGAGGGAGGAAAGGAGGGAGGAAGGAAGGAGAGAGAGGGAGGGAAGGGGAAGGGAGGGAGGAGGGGGCCGGAGGGAGGGAGGAGGAAGGAGATCGGAATGAGGGAAGGAAAAGGAGGGAGGGAGGAAAGGAGGGAGGAAGGAAGGAGAGAGAGGGAGGGAAGGGGAAGGGAGGGGGAGGGAGGGAGGGAGGGAGGGAGGAAGAAGGAGATCAGAATGAGGGAAGGAAAGGGAGGGAGGGAGGGAGGGAGGGAGGGAGGGAGGAAGGAAGGAAGGAGAGAGAGGGAGGGAGGGAGGGAGGAGATAGGAGATGAGAATGACATTTTAAAGATATTTTAGGACTTTTCTTGTCACATTTGTTAAGTGAATCACTGCAGCTCTCAAGTTAGAAACATGGTTGTTAAATGAATCTGGTTTCCCCACTGACTTTGCTCGTCAGAAGGTCGCAAAATGTGATCGCTTAACTTTGAGACCTAGCAATGGTCATAAATCTGAACCAGTCTGATGCTGGAAAGGGTGAAAATGTGGCATGTGGCTTTTTTCAATGCCGTTCTTCCTTTGAATGGCTAATATATATATATATATATATATATATATATATATATATATATATATATATATATATATATATATATATATATATATATATATATATATATATATATATATATATGTCTTCTTAAGTTTTCGCGGGTGTGCATATGCAAAAAATTAAAATCTCGGGTGTTTTCCCGCGTCATTGTAAATAAGTCGGTTAAAATATTTAAAATCCTGGTTAAAATCCTAGCTTAAAATCTTCTAAAAATCCTTACAGAGCACTCTGCAAGGTCCTTTAAAACCTCAGCTAAAATCCTACCAGTGACTTTAAAAGTTTTTCTTAAAGCAACGTTTTGACAGGCTCACACCCTGTCATCTTCAGGCTCTTATCTAGTTTAGAAGATGACAAGGTTGTGAGCCTGTCAAAACGTTGCTTTAAGAAAAACTTTTAAAGTCACTGGTAGGATTTTAGCTGAGGTTTTAAAGGACCTTGCAGAGTGCTCTGTAAGGATTTTTAGAAGATTTTAAGCTAGGATTTTAACCAGGATTTTAAATATTTTAACCGACTTATTTACAATGACGCGGGAAAACACCCGAGATTTTAATTTTTTGCACATTTTTTGTGTGTTTTTCCTCTAGCCAGGTTTTTCCTACATAACCAAGGTTTTTCTACTGAGTTAGGGCTGCCAAAAAACCTTGGTTACATAGGAAAAACCTGGCTAGAGGAAAAACATACATATACATACATACACACACACACACACACACACACACACACACACACACACACACACACACACACACATATATATATATATATATATATATATATATATATATATATATATATATATATATATATATATATATATATATATATATATATATATACACACACACATATATATTTGCATTAAAGCAGTTCATTTGGCCATCAGTTTTCTAATCCTTTCTTCCGTTGGGGGGGGGAGGAGAGAGAGAGGAAGAAGAAGAGGCAGAGGGGGAGAGAGAGGGAAGGTGAGAGAGAGGTGAGGGAGAGGGAGGAGGGGGAGAGATAGAGTGAGGGAGACACAGAAGGTGAAAGTGAGCGAGAGGAAAGGTTACAGGGCAGAGGAGGAAGGGAAGGGGAGAGTGAGAGAGAGAGAGGGAGGGAGGAGGGAGGGAGAGAGAAAGAGAAAGGGAGAGCAATGGAGGGAGAGAGAGGGGAGGAAACCAGTTTGTCGTGATTTGGTTGACTTACGTCAGGAAAATATTTCAACAGGAGAGGAATTAGATGGATCGCCTTCAAGGTGCCTAAGGGGGAAATGGAGGGTCCGGAGAGTTTCCTTTGCTACCGTCTTCTGTGGGTGACAAGCGCAGTTGATGACCGGCATGAAAACTGGCCCTGAGATGTTCTTCTGGAGGAAGCAGGGAAAGGAACGAGCAACTAAACACGGTAACTGGAGTTCTCTGAGTCTCGCAGCGATCATGACAAACACAAGAGAAGCCCACAGAGCAGAGAAGAAGAGGGTTGGAGGTCTTCTAGTCCAACCCCCTGCTCAAGCAGGAGACCCTAGACTCTGCTGGACAAATGGCTGTCTGGTCTCTCCTTGAAAAGCTCCAGTGATGGAGCAGCCACAACTTCTGGAGGCAAGTCGTTCCAAGGATTAATTTTTCTCACAGTCAGGAAATTTCTCCTTAGGTCTAGGTTGTTTCTCTCCTTCATCAGTTCCCATCTGTTTTGTCTTGTTCTGCTTTGAGATCTTCTCCAAGAGGATCTACTTGATCCTTCAGATCTTCCAGGGGTGCACCCATCTTTGTAGAAGAGACACCACTCTAGCTGAGTCCATCCTGTTCCTGATGATTGTCTTCTTCTCCTTCTTCTGTCCTTCCCAGCCTTGAAGACTTCCCAGAGAGTGAGGCCACACCTGCTACCACCTTGGAAGCCACTCACTTCCTGCCCCCCATCTCTTACCTCGAAGGGGTGCTGAAGAACATATCCCAGTCCTCTCACGCTAAAGATCTGGATGAGAGGATACGGCTGAATCATCCATTCCAGGAGAACCTCGAGAATGTCTTGCGTCATAAAGATGTTTCCAACTTCCGGGTGATACAGCAGCTGACGAAGAAGAGTAGAGATATGGAGCATTAGCCAAGCCAAGGACGGGAACTTCCCTGAGAGCCTCTACTAAGAGATGCCACTTTCAGCCATTACAGGGAGAGAAAAAGAAAATACAGTCCTCGTCTAGTGACCCCTGAAAGTCACAATGGCACTGTGGCACAATGACAAAAGTTACACGTCGATTTTTCAGACTTTCAGACCATTGTAGCATCCTCACGGTCATGTGATTAAAATTTGGTTACTTGCCGCTCCATATTTATGACAGTCGCAGTGTTTCGAGGTTACGTCATCCCCTTTTGTGACCGTCTGATAAGCCAAGTCAATGGGGAAACCAGATTCACTAATTCACCAGATTGACCACCGTAAGAACTGCACTGCAGCGATTCACTTAACAACTGTGGAAAGGAAGGTTGAACAATGGGGCAAAACTTGCTTAAGAACTGTTTCGCTTAGCAACAGACATTTGGGGCTCAGTTGTGGTCATATATTGTGGTCATAAGAGCCTTGGTACTACAGTGGTTTAAAGCACCCTGTTATTAACACAGCTGCCTGCAATTTACTGCTGGTTCGAATCTCTCCAAGGCTCAAGGTTGCCTCAGCCTTCCATCCTTTCTAAGGTAGGTTAAATGAGGACCCAGTTTGTGGGGGCAATAAGCTGACTTTGTATAAATATACAAAAGTATGAAGGCTATTGCTTAACGCACTGTAAGCCGCCCTGAGTCTCCGGAGAAGGGCGGCATATAAATAAAAAATAAATAAATAAAATAAATAAATAAAATATATTGAGGACAACCTTTAAAAAAAATCACTAACCCCGCCCCTAACTGCCTTATCTTCCAGCTGAGGGCTGATCTCTCCGGGGCAGCCTTGAGAAGCAGCTGTGGGCTTGTAAAGTACTCCTTTAAATTAAAAGACTTTGAAAACAATTTCAACGGGGGCTTAGGAAGGAGAAAAGCAAAAAAATGGACGATTAAATTGGCCACGCACACCCAGTCATATGACCTTGTAGCCATGCCCGCCCACCCAGTCTGGTCCCCCAACAGTCTGAGGGACTGTGAATCGGCCCCCTGTTTAAAACGTTTGAGGACCCCCGCTCTACAACGTCAGACAAATGGCTGTCCAGAATATTGGGGTGCATCCCAAGGTCTCCTCACCTCCGAGAAGAAAACCATCCCGATGGTCTTCTCTCTTAGATCGGGATGGTGCAGGTATGTGTTGGTCTCTCTGAACAACCCCTTGAGCTCCTGTTTAGAGGAATAAGTTCCTAAAAGAATAAATATGGAGAGATCAGACAAGATCTGCTGGTTAGGGAGAAGAAAATCACCAAGCTAGAGAAATCATGATCTGAATTATCGATAAATGAATTACTCAATGAATTACTCCATTTAGAGAATTTCTCACCCTCCCTCTCTTCCTCTCCCCTTCCTCTCCCTTTCTTTCTCTCTGTCCTTCTCTGACTCCCCCTCTCTCCCTCTCTTTCTCACCCTCTCTCTCCCTCTCCCTCTCCCCTTCCCTCCCTCTCCTCCCCTCTAACCTTTCCTCTCTCACACTTACGCCTTCTGTGTCTCCCTGTCTCCCTCTCTCTCCCTCTCCACTCCCTCTCCTATCTCACACCTTCTCTCTCACACGCACCTTCTCCCCCTCTCTCTCCTCCTCCTCCCTCCCTCCGTCTCTCTATTTCTCTCTCTTCTCACTCTCTCTCTCCCTCTCCTCCTCCCATCCTTCCCTCTCTCCCTCCATCTCTCTTTCTTCTCTCTCTCTCTTCTCCCTCCCTCTTTCTCCCTCTCTCTCTCTCTCTTTCTCCCATAAAGATGGCCTGGGTACTATCTGCAAAATTCTAATTTTATAAAAATCTTAGAAATAGCTCAGCAACAACTCTTTTGTGCTCATCTAAAACTGCATAAGCTTGCGGATGATCCTTGAGCCCTTCTAGAGAGCTGGAGAAGTGCCAGAGGAGGTGGACGAGAAGGAAGGTTGCCCCTCTCTTCAGCTTCACCAAACCAGGTGTCCGCCTAGAAAATCTACAACACCACACAGCCTATCTAGCAAAATGCCCTAGATTGGTCATCTAGATTGGTGTTGCTTGATCTCAGACACTTTAAGATGTGTGGACTTCAACTCTGCTGGCCTGAGAAGTCCAGAAGGAGCTGCTAAGATTGAACAACACTGGTCTAGATCAGGATTTCTCAACCTTGGCAACTTTAAGAGGGGAGGACTTCAACTCCCAGAACTCTCCAGCCAGCATACTGGAGTTGGGGTCCCCATCTTTGGGGCAACCATGACCTGGATGATTGATCATCTCCATGGACACTGAACTGGGAATAGGTGTGCTCTGAACTTGTGTGTTCTCCTTCAAGAAGCTTCTGAATGGCTATTCTGCTATTGGAGGGACTAACCTGTCTCTCTTCCTTCGTAGGACGACATCGAACTGAGGAATACCTCCATCACCATTTTCGGCATGCTCCTGAAAGGACTGAAGGAGATACGGAACAGTAATATGGCCGAAAACATCCTGAACAGCCTTGTTCCTCTAGTCATACTACTGTCAAATGATCGGACGAAAGAGGTGAGTTGAAGGGCTGCGTAACCTGAGCTCCTGCTCTGATCATGCTACCTTCTCAGTGAGACCACCCCGTACCCCCATCTTCATTCAGAGCAACGTGGTTGTACCACGTGGACACTCTGCAGAATGCAAAGACATTCTAGACAATCCTGAAGTTGTGGGGTCCTTGGTGCTCCCTGAACTTGGTTGTTTCCTTGAAGACTTGTTTCATGACCCAACTATATGACAGCATCAGTACGTTGGAGGGCAGGGCTTGATCTCTTCTTAATCTCCTATCATTTTGATCTTGATTTTGATCTTGGGGATGTGGCAACGCTTGTAAGTGTGAAAATCAGTTGTAACTTACTTTTTTCAGTGCTATTATAACTTTGAATGGTCACTAAATGAACTGTTATAAGTCGAGGACTACCTGGCCTATATCCCTCTCTATTGTATAGGCAACCCCACAGTAGTGTTTTTTTGTATGAATTATGTGTTTTTTTCTTGAATCAGTCGATTTAGCCGTCTCTGCTAAGCCCACCAACGTTTTCTTTTTATGCGCCTAGGCTGCTGCACGCAATACATGCAACCGGATGTGGTGACTTCAAAACAAATCGAAGAAGTTTTCCTTGGTGAGTTTCAAAGTTCCCTCACTTGAACCGGTGACTTGTTCTCCGAAAGCTCTTTCGCTGATCAGGGTTGGTTCTCATGTAGATCCCAGAAATCATTTGTTTTCTGGATTCGTTTCAGGTCTCCGGGATCTGCAAGGCGATCGTGAAGCCTCGGTGGCTCAGGCTGCAGCTGACTCAATGGAAGAAATCTTTCGGCAGTGTGGCCATCGGATCAATCCGGATCTTATTAGTAGTCAACTCCTCTCCAAGGTCATCAGGAGGATCTCCGAGACCAAGCAATAATAGTTTAATAGTTTAATAGATTTCTTTATTGTTATGGCACCTCATAGAATGAAATTAAGTGCCATCCTCACTGTATATTATACTTTTTAAAAACCCTATGAAAATAAAACAAAAACACACCTCCTTCACACTGTATGCAATTGAATTGAAAACCCCTGATATTGCATTAATATTGCACTCTACAGTAGAATTCAATACAGTTACTGCTCTGGGATAGAAGCTGTTTTTCAGCCTTTTTGTCCTTGTTTTTATTGTCCTGTACCGTCTCCCAGATGGTAATAGTTCAAAAAAAACAGACCCCAGGATGAAATGGATCCTTAAGGATGTTTTGAACTTTCTTAAGCCAGCGGGAGCTATAAAGCTCTTCCAAAGTGGGGAGGGGGCAGCCAGTGACCCTCTGGGCACCTGCCTTTCAGCTGGTATTTGGGGAAAGTGAGGAAGCGCGAAGAGAATTCTTACATCGTGAAGGAGCATGAAGGAACGTGGTGAAAACAGGACCTGGCAGGAAGATTGTGGAAAAAGGCCCTGGAGAAAGACAGAACAATTAATGTCAGAGAGAGGAGAAGGTTCCACAAGAAGATCACAGAGCCACAGGTGCCAATGGAGAAGGGTGGTAGCAACCATCAACCATCGACATTGTCTGGAATATTTCCACTCTTGGTCGTCTTCCAGCAGAAAAACAAACGCCTAGAGTGTCAGGGTGGCAATTAATCCCATTCTGCTTTTGGGTAATTGCACCTTGATTTAGAGAAGTGGATCGAGGTTTTTCCCTTGAAGCATACTTTAAGAAAATAAACCCGAAGATATGTTTTCTAAGAAAAACTCATTTATTTGTTATAAAGAAAATAAAACATCTTACTAGCTAATTAATTACATCTTGGAAAAGCTTTCCCGGCCACCTCTCCTGGCCGGAGAACAAAGAAAAGATAGAAGAAAGTGAAAGAATGTAGACATGCGCAGTTAGCTTAAAGATAAGAACTTGGCAAGCTACGGTAAGTGTGAAAGTCCAAAAATAAGAGCTCATCTGATAAATACAAAAACGCAGTGACAACCCCTTCTTTTGCCAGTTGAGTGAATATCAGGTACATCATCAAATAAGGCACATCTTCTTACGCAGGTACTTGTGTGGAGCTGCTGGAAGCGGTTTGTTGAGCATGTCTGCAATTTGATCATGTGTAGATACTGCAATTTTACAAAACCTTTTTTCACTAATTGTTTTATGTTTTGATAACGGATGTCAATGTGTCTGGACCTAGAACCTGTGAAATGTGATTCAGAAATATAAACCACCGATTCATTGTCTTCCATCACGGTGATCGGTCTGATCGGGTGTGTCCAGATATCTGTGACTAAAGCATCAAACCAAGTTAGAGAATTACATGCATCTAAAACACAAGCATATTCAGCTTCAGTAGATGAACAAGAAACAAAATTCTGTTTACGCACTTGTCAATAAAAAGGACATCCATTTAAGAACATCATATAACCTGAAGTACTTTTACGTGATTTATCACTTGCCCAATCAGAATCTGCATAACAACATAATTCTGCATAATCAGTATGTGTTGGTTCTAACAATAATTTCATATGTTTAGTGTGCTTTAGGTATTTCAATAATTTCTTAACACATGACCAATGAAACTGTTTTGCCTTACCTACATGTCGAGACAAGAGATTTACACTAAGTGCAATGTTGGTCTGGTCCAACTACTAATGTACAACAGTGACCCAATAACTGAATGATAAAGTGTTCGATCCTCGAACTCAGGACTTGCTTCATGTGTCAACAGATTTGTGAAAATCTGTTTGCATGGGTGTCTTTGTTGTGTTAGCATCCTTCATGTTGCAATGATGCAAAATTTGTTCAATTTTATTTTCTTGTGAAAGACTAAACCCCTTCTGTGTTTTATCAATCTGAACACCTAAATAAGTGCTTATATGACCCAATGATTTCAATGTGAAATATCTCTGCAAAGCTTTGGCAACAATTTCACTCATTTGCTTATTTGGACCAATATAAACAATATCATCAACATAAACAAGAACTATCTCATATTTGTTAGGTCTTTTTGTGAACACGCACTCATCAGTTTCGGACTTAATAAAGCCCATTGAATTTAGTTTGTCAGTAAGACATAAGTACCACATTAAACCAGACTGTTTCAGACCATAAAGACTTTTGTTTAGAAACCAGGTATCCCCTTCTTGCTGTCGGAACCCTGGAGGACCTCTCACGTAGATCTCTTCATCTAGGTCAGCATGTAGATAAGCCGTGTCAACATCAAACTGGAAAGCTTCTAAACTAAGAATAGTTGCTGTTGCTAAAGCAATTTTTACACTCTCAGTTCGGACTGTCGGTGAGTAGGTATTTGTGTAGTCCTCAGGATAACGTTGAGTGAAACCCTGAGCTACAAGTCTGGCCTTGTACAATGACTCACCATTTGGCTTCTTTTTGATTCTATAGACCCATCGAGTGCCAATGACTCTTTTGTTTGCTGGAGGTTTTGCAGGTGTAAATACTTTAAGTTTCTTTAGACTGTCCATTTCAACCTGCATTGCCTCATACCATTTGTCTTGCTCTGAATCAGGAAGATGTTTGATTTGTGTGAACGAATCAGGTGGAAGTGTAACATTGCAAATCAAAGGCAAGGGTGCTTTTGTCAGTTGCCAAGAATATCGTTGTGGAGGGATCCCTTTTGTGACCCTCTTGGAACATCTCGGAACTGTCCATTCTTCTTCTGCTTCGGCCTCGTCCTCACATTTGTCGCTAGCATCAGCATCTGCGGCTTGCGAAGACGGAACATCAGGTTGAGAAGAACCAGTGGAATCTTGGATCATCGATCTGCGCGGCATCAGCAGTATCATCTCTAGGAAAATAAACTCCAGGATCATTGGGATCATGTTGCACCGGTTGGTGGGGTTGGGGGTGGGGGGCACCGTTCTGCGGTGGTTCTCCTCCTACCTCTCTGACCGGTCGCAATCTGTGTTGACAGGGGGGCAGTGGTCGACCCCGAGGCACCTTGCTTGTGGGGTGCCACAAGGGTCGGTCCTCTCGCCCCTTCTGTTCAACATTTATGTAAAGCCGCTGGGTGAGATCATCCGTGGCTTCGGGGTGGAGTTCCATCAGTACGCTGATGACACCCAGCTGTACATCTCCACCCCAGGCCACCCCAACGATGCCCTTGAAGTGATGTCCCAGTGCCTGGAGGCCGTGCGGGCCTGGATGGGGAGAAACAGGCTCTGACTCAACCCCTCCAAGACCGAGTGGCTGTGGCTTCCAGTGTCCCGATATAGCCAGCTGACGCCATCGCTGGCTATTGGGGGCGAATCACTCGCCCCCACAGAGAGGGCTCGTAACTTAGGCGTCCTCCTGGATGCACGGCTGTCTTTAGAAGATCATTTGACGGCCGTGGCCAGGGGGGCTTTTTATCAGGTTCGCCTGATACGCCAATTGCGTCCCTTTCTAGATCGGGACTCTCTACGCACAGTCACTCAGGCACTCGTCACTTCCCGCCTGGACTACTGCAACGCTCTCTACATGGGGCTCCCCCTGGGGTGCACCCGGAGGCTCCAGCTGGTCCAGAACGTGGCGGCGCGGGGGATTATGGGGGCGACGAGGCGCTCCCATGTAACACCTCTCCTGTGCGAGCTGCACTGGCTCCCGGTGGTCTTCCGGGTGCGCTTCAAGGTGTTGGTGACCATCTTTAAAGCACTCCATGGCTTAGGGCCGGGGTACTTACGAGACCGCCTTCTGCCACCAATAGCCTCCCACTGGCCAGTACGCTCGCACAGAGTGGGCCTCCTCAGGGTGCCGTCCACCAGACAATGTCGGCTGGCGACCCCCAGGGGGAGAGCCTTCTCTGTGGTGGCGCCCACCCTCTGGAACAACCTCCCCCCAGAGTTATGTACAATAACAGACCTCCGGATTTTTTGTCGGGCCCTGAAAACCTATTTATTTCAACTAGCTGGGCTGGCTTGAGTTAAATTTTAAATTGATTTTAAATCGGGTTGTCTTAATTTACGGCCAAAATATTTAATCATTTTAAACTGTTTTTTAAATTTTGTATGTCCTGTTTTTTACTTTGGCTGTTCACCGTCCTGAGTCCTATTTGGAGAAGGGCGGTATAGAAATGGAAACAAACAAACAAACAAACAAACAAACAAACAAACAAATAAATAAATTGGGATGAATCCTGGACCAGTCAACATCTTCCTCAAAATTAGCAGATTGGGAAATCACAATTACATGTTTGGAGTCAATGAATTTGCTCCATTTTGAATTATCATCAATACCCATAAATCTCAGTCTCTTTGCTGCTGGACCTCCTTTCCTTCTTTGAGCTAAGGGAATGTTCACCATAGCATATGAACCAAAAATATGGATTTTTTTTTATTGAAAAGTTTTACAGAAAAAAAGATTTCCCCCCCAATATTCTCCCCACCCTTTTCCCTCCCCCCACCACCCCCACACCCCTTCCCTGCATCCCACCCTCCCCCCCAGACTTCCCAGAACAAAATACAGGGTATTTCAGTTAACAATCATAAGCTAAATAAACCTATCTATCCTTAGACTACAAAATCCCCCCCTGAAACCTTAACTCCACTATAGATAACATAATACTTCTAAAACTTAACATTCATTCATAAGCTATTTGATATTTTCTTGTCTGATACTTATTTTGAATATAATCAATCCATCTTCTCCATTCCGATACGTATCTTTCTTGTGTATAGTCCTTCAAATACGCTGAAATTTTCGCCATTTCCGCTAAATTCGTTACTTTCAGTGTCCACTCTTCAATAGTAGGCAAAGACTCCTTCTTCCAATATTGCGCTACCAACAGCCTAGCTGCTGATATCAAATTTAAAATCAATTTAGCCTCTAATGCTGTACAGTCCGTAGTTATACCCAATAAAAACAATTGCGGAGTAAATTTCAACCTTTTTTTCAAGATATTCTGCATCACCCACCAAATTTTTATCCAAAATGCTTTGATTTTCTTACAAGTCCACCATATATGATAATAAGTTGCATCGTCACATTCACATCTCCAACATTTAGCTTGCAAATTTGGATACATACATGATAATTTTTTAGGATCTAAATGCCATCTATACAACATTTTATAAAAATTTTCTCTTAGGTTTGTGCTTGCGTAAATTTAACATTTCTAACCCAAATCTTTTCCCATGTTTCTATCATCACTGGTTCCTGAAAGTTTTGTGCCCATTTTATCATACAATCCTTAACCAATTCCGTTTCTGAATCTATTTCCAGTAATGCATTATACAACATTTTAATATGCATTTGACTTTGATCTCTAATCTGTTTTACCAAGTTTTCCTCATTTTGCATAACATCAATTTTGTAAGATGTCATTTCAGATCCTCCTGGTTGTGAAATAAATTACCACATCTCTTGGCAACTGCCTTTGTCTTGCCACCCAAGAGTTAACCCTGTAGATTTTGTCAATTCGGCTTGCCACATCATCTGGACTTTCTTTGATTAGCCCTGCAATTGCTTCTGCACAAATATCCTTTAAATTTTCCCGGCTATTTTCTTTTAGCCCTCTCAGTCTCAGGGCAAATTCCATAGATCTGTATTGTAACATTACCAATTCATCATCCACCTTCTCTGTTTTAGTCATAATGTCTCCTACTTTGTTTTCCAAGTTCAGATTGGCTTCATTGATTTCTTCCACTCTCTCATCCACCTGAATAATAAGTTTTGCCAATCCTGAGACTGCTAAAACAATATCATCTCTTATTTCATCATGCTTTTCTTCAACAACTTCTTTAATTGACTTTATATCCTCCTCAAATTTCTTTAATTTCCCTTCCACAATTACTGTTAGGTTATTCATAGCTGCAGCTTGATTATTCATGGCTTCTTTTATAAATCCTTTGAGTTCATTAAAAGAAGCCTCCTGACTCTGTGAATCAGCCGGAAGTTGTGCTTTCTGCGTCAATACTGACACTACTGGAGAACCTTCTCCACTTCTAGAAGCTCCTGGCTTAACTTGTTTAAGAAGCCATCTTTAAAAAAAAAAAGTCTTTTTTCCTTTTACAGCCACAAAGTCCCTTGAATAATTTTCAAAAGCTTGTAATTTATAGTCTATAATTTATCAAGCAAAATAATCTTTTCTCCTCAAGCTCTCAGTTCCCAGCAGCTTTAATCCACTCTCAAAGTGTAAAGTTCTCAATAAACACTTTCGTTTCTAACTTTCACTTTCACACCCATAACAAAGGCGCCATCTTCAGCCTCCAACGCAAAAAGATTCAATTAGAAATAATGTAAATCCGGAGTTAAGCACTGTTACTTGTAAAGCTTGTTCTCCTGTTTCTGCTCTGCCTGCGCTTGTATTAAATCAAACTCACTTTTGCCTGCAGGATTGGTCGCGACGTCTGGCTCTGTTTAAAACAGAGTCGTCCCAGATCCGGAGCTTTTTAGTGGGCTGACCAGGGAGCTCTCACCCTCCAAGCCTCTGGAATTATTCCAGAGGGCTTTCAAAGAGCTCTACTCGCACCCACCAGCTCTCCTCTCCTTCTTCTCCCAATGGAGAGGTTTTCAAGCCGCTAGCCGCTGTCAAAGCGGCTTTTACAAAATCGCGGGGCTGGCGGTCTGGAGAGACGGTCCACGACGTCTGCAGTGCCAACCGGAAGTCCAAAAATATGGCTGTTTTTGAGATCGGGCTTGTACCCATACAACATGAAGAAAGGAGTCTGATTTTATTACACTGCTCCAAGTACGGTTGACAATGTAATTTACATATTTGATAGCTTCACCCCAGTATGGGTTACTAAGGTTGGTGTCTTCTAGGAGACAATGCATCATGGTTTGCGGGATCCCTTGTCATCTCTCTATGACTCCGTTGTGAGCCGGTGTGTAAGGAGCCGACATCTGATGAAGAATTCCATTCTTACGCATCCAGTCCTGGAAACGCTGAGACATGAATTCAGCACCACGATCACTCTGGATTCTGGCGATGCAAACTTGGTGTTGGGTAGAAACAAGAGCAGCAAAGTCTTTAAAGATCTGAAAAGTCTCAGATTTTTCTTTCATAGGATATCCATATCCATATCTAGAGTAATTATCAACAATTGTTAGAAAATATTTTCTACCACCAAATGATGGCGGGAAAGGACCAACTATGTCAGTGTGAACCAAATCAAAAATGCGTGTTGACAGGCGTGTAGCGTGTTTGGGAATGGCTGCTGCTTTGGATTTGGCCTTTTTGCATACAGCACAATCCAAAAACACCTTACACCCCTTTAGATCCAAACCTTTTGCGAACTCTGGCATCTTCCTAAGAACACGGAAACTGGCATGCCCCAATCTTCTATGCCATTTATGGATACACCTGGAATGCAAAGGTTTACCAGTTAGTGAATTCTCAACATTAACAGTTTTATGAGGAACCTCAGGCTTGCTCTGAGCAACCTGTTTCCTAATTTTCATTTTGTTGGCTTTAGGAGCCTTTGGAGTAGCAACAGGATCTCTCACTGGAGCATCTCTCTCTGGGCCTGTGCTCTCCTCTTTTGGTATACTTGCCTATGTTTGCGATTTAGGCTTTGGCTTTAAGTAATAAACACCACCAATTAACATGGTTTCAGCAACAATATTTCCATTTTTAACTATGTAACTTGCTTTCTCGAGGTGGTGAACCTGGAACTTTAATGCTCTAGACAAGTGACTCTGACTAAGCAAATTACTAGTTGCTGTTGGTATGTAATAAACATCAGGAATGAATGCATCGAGCTCTTCAACATAAACAGTTCCTTTTCCTTTGACCTGACAAGGATGATTGGAAAAAGAATAAAGTTCATGTAGTTCAGGTTCAGGCTCGTGCATCTCTGTAAAAAGTTCTTTTCTGTAAGTAACATGCAAAGTTGCACCACTGTCCAAAGTCCACAGGAGTCATCTGTAGAACTCTGGTTGAGGTTGTGGATCATTGGTTAAAGCCAATGTGGCGAGTGGAGCTTGTGGATCATGCCTGGGACCACGACGAGCTTGTCCTCTGCCTCTGCCTCTGCCTCTGCCTCCTCTGGAATCTGTTCCTCTGGGCTGGTACGAGACGGGAGCTGGGACTCGTTGGGGACAATCCTGGGTGGCATGTCCCACATGATTACAGATGTTGCATCTTGGCATCCTTGGAACATAGGCTCTTCCTCGGAAGGGGTGCCTAGCTGGAGCTCTTGATGCGGGTGGTCCTCTCAAGTGTGGCATGGCTAACATGAGCGCTTCTTCTTCAATTAAAAGTCTGCATACATTGTCCACTGTGCGTTGAGCAATAGGGACTTGGTTAATCTTTGCAATGTCATCTTTCCATTCATAGTTCAAAGAATTAATGAAAATGCTGATCATTTGAATATCTTCAATATTATAGCCTCTTTCTCTCAATTCTCTTCTGATTCCTTTCAGTTTGGTCAAATGTCCTCCAATTTGTTCACCAGGTTTCAATCTCGAACCATGGAACTCAGACATGAGCAAACATGAAGATTCAATTGAAACAGGCCTGTAGCAATTTTCCAATTGGACCCAAATTTGTTGGGCTGTTGCATCCAGCGGAAAGGTAACCTGCAGTTCAGTATCCATGGACATCAATAATGTTGTGCAAGCTTTAGTCTCTAAGTCTCTTATTGCAGGAGTCCATGGCTGAGCAGGAGGATTAAAAATCATACAGTGAGTACCTTCTCTACGAAGTAACAATCCAATCTCACTGACCCAGGCCTTATAATTCTGTCCTGACATCTTTAATTTGGACTCACCAGCTAGTGGAGCAACAGAAAATGCCTGGTGAGGAACATGCATTTGGTATGCTGGCTGTGCCGGTAAAAATACCTGTGGTATTTGCTGTGCTTGTTGTGGACCAACAAAGGGTCCTGGTTGTGCTGCTGGAGGCATTCATGCATGCACTTGTGGCTGAGGCTGTTGCATTGGGATCTGCTGTGCTCCAGCTGCTATTTGTGCTTGAGCTGCAATATTAACATGGCCTGCTGGAGACGCAGTCATTTGCCTTTGCTGCATTAAGCATTGTTGTGTTCCATCTAAAAGGACACCAGCATCATCAGGGGGTGCTGAAGATTGAGCCTGTGGAGACACTTGTGGCATTGCAGTCTGAATATCTGAGTGAGTTAAGGACATCTCTGATAAAGTTTCCTGCAACAATTGTAATTGCTCTCTCAAATTGCTATGCATCTCAGCTTTCTCTAGTAAATTACTTTTGCCAGCAGATGGTGCTGCACCTGTAGTTTCGGGCAGCTCAGATAATTTTTCTGCCTTCATAGCATGATATGTAGTTTGATCAGAGAGAACATCATGTGACAAATGTGACGTGTGCACAGCTCTCTGTTCTGATTTGCCTGACACAAAATCCACCAGGGGGTGTGTCTTTGGCTCCGAAGAAGAAGACAAAATGGCGTTTTCAGAGATTTCAAAAGCACGAGACTCTCTCTTATCTTTCTCAAGCATAGATAAAGCCATTTTTGCCTGGGATAGCTCATGTTCAAAAAAATTTTATTAGATCACTATAGCTTTTTACAGCTAGCTCACGAAGGGAGAGCTCAGAGCTGCGAGGAGAATAATAAGTTATTTCTCTCTCTGCATGGGGGTGAAAATGCTCGGCCGTTTGTGAAAACTTTGGCCTTGCACCAAGCGTTTCAAAATCAAAAGGTTCTGGGAAGACTGTTTGAGAGCATGCATATTCAGAAGGTGACATCACTGACCTCAGTTGCAGCACGTTTTCTTCAAAAGCAGCTCCCCCAACAGCTTTTCTGTTATCTTTCTCCTGAAGCCTTTGTAGGAGCATTTCGTCCATTTCTTCATTAGAGAGAGCAGAGATATCTATATCTTCGGCAGAATGCATTCTGTATTTGTTTACTTCTTTTTCGGCATATTTGCAAAAAATAATTAGCTTACCTCAGTAGCTAAAAACTAATTGCCTATGCGTTTATCATCAAAAGTAACAAGCAAGGAAAAAGCCATAAATCAACCATCCCTTCCAGCTCAGACCTATTCTATTCTATTCTATTCTATTCTATTCTATTCTATTCTATTCTATTCTATTCTATTCTATTCTATTCTATTCTATTCTATTCTATCCTATCCTATCCTATCCTATCCTATAAGTTAGTCACACGGTTGGGAACTGAATCTGGCTTCCCCATCATCTTTGCTGGTTAGAAAGTCAGAAAAGGGGATCATGTGACCTTGGGACACTGCAACCGTCATAAGTACATGCCAGTTGCCAAGCCACTTGAGCTGAATTGTGGCTGTACGTCTAGGTAGCCCAGCCCCAGAGACGAGGCAGGCCCCCAGCCTTCTGACCTTCCCCAGGAGCACGAAGACTCAACTCTGCCAGCTGGTCTGGGGGCCCAAGGGGGCCCTGCAAGCCATGGAGGGGTTGGTGGGCCGAAGGAGCTTTCTCTCCTTTCGACTCTGCAATTGTCCCTTTTACCTTTTTGTTTATAAAAATAATCTGTTTCGCTTTTTTCACAAAAACTTTGTTTTCAACTGCAGCTTTTATATCGTTGGAGAGTTTTACCAAAACTACTACAACACTCCAGCGATGATGGGCAGTGCAGAAATTGCCCCAAAAATATATCATATATACAAGTAGTCCTCGATTTACAACCATAATTGAGCCCAACATTAAATTAGTAACATGGTTGTTAAGTGAATTGGGTTTCCCCCTTGACTTTGCTTGTCAGAAGGTCGCAAAAGAGGATCACGTGACCCTGGGATACTCCGACTGTCATAAATGTGAGTCACTTGCCAAAGGTCCGAATTCTGGTCGTATGACCGTGGAGATGCCAGAATGGTCATAAGTGTGAAAAATACTTTGTTCAGTGCTGTTGTAATTTGAACCATCACTAAAAGAACTGTTATAAGCCAAGGACTCCATAAGAATAGAATGGAATAAAATAGAATAGAATGGAATAGAATAGAATAGAATAGAATAGAATAGAATAGAATAGAATAGAATAGAATAGAATAGAATAGAATAGAATAGAATAGTTGGAAGGAACCTTGGAGGTCTTCTAATCCAATCCCCTGTCCATGCAAGAAACCCTACACCAGTATATCATATCTCATATATCTCATATGTCATATATCATAATAAAAAATATTTTTTTATCACGGGAGCGACATGGCGCTCCCATATAACACCTCTCCTGCGCAAGCTGCACTGGCTCCCGGTGGTCTTCCGGGTGCGCTTCAAGGTGTTGGTTCTCACCTTTAAAGCGCTCCATGGTTTAAGGCCAGGGTATTTACGAGACCGCCTGCTGCTACTGATAACCTCCCACTGGCCAATACGCTCTCACAGAGAGGGCCTCCTCAGGGTGCTGTCGGTCAAGCAATGTCAGCTGGTGGCCCCCAGGGGGAGGGCCTTCTCTGTGGGAGCACCCGCCCTCTGGAACAAGCTACCTCCCGGAATACGACTGATCCCGGATCTCCACACTTTCCGTAAGGCCCTGAAGACGTTTTTATTTCAGCAAGCCGGCCTGGCCTGAATAGGTTTTAGGGGTTTTTAATTGTATTGCTAGGGGTTTTAAATTGGGGCGGCCGTTTAATTTATTTTTAATTATTTTAACTTTTATATTGCATGTTATTTTAATTCTCGGGTGTTCACCGCCCTGAGTCCCTTCGGGGAGAAGGGCGGGATATAAATTTAATAAATAAATAAATAAAATAAATAAAAAACCAAGCTCAGTAGAAGACTTAGCCAATCAAAGAACAAAGTTGATCTGCCTTAAGCTTGGTTAGGTTCTTTTGAGATCTAGCAAGTTGAGGGACACCATCACACGGGGTCATTCCATAGTAACCCCCAGCTTTGCTCCCCATAATGTCGCTAATGTTATCAAGGGGGTTATCCAGGGGACCCTCCATATCCCATCCCTATTATCTTGGGAAGTAAGAGGCCCCTTGGGTCATGACACCAGCTGTCCCCCCTGAGAACACAATGCGGTGATGTCACAGCCCCTGGGGCAGAGATATAAAGGCAAAAGGGAAGAGAGGGAAGCTGTGGAGAGTTGAGGAGAGGAGGATAGTTGAGCTCAGTTGAGTTGTGTTGAGCAGAGCAGAGCAGAGCGGAGTGGTCTACTTTGTCAAAGGCCTTGCTGAAGTCTAAGTAGAGTATGTCCACCGCATTTCGCTGGTCTACTTATTTAGTCACTTTGTCAAAGAATGAAATAAGATTGTTTTGTTTTGATCTGTTTTTAACAAACCCACGCTGGCTTCTAGCTAGAACTTTATTTATTTCTAGATGTTGGCACCTCTGTTTTTTGATTATCTTTTCCGGTATCTTCCCAGGTATTGATGTTAGGCTGATTGGTCTGTAATTTCCTGGGTCTGATTTTCCCCCCCTTTTTGGAGATGGGAAGCACATCAGCTTTTTTCCAAGGTTTTCCTCTGGTAGTTCCCCAGTGCTCCAAGGTTTTTGAAAGATATGGTACAATGGTTCTGAGATAACCTCTGCCAGCTCCTTCAAAACTCTGGGATGTAATCCTTCAGGTCCTGGTGGCTTATATTCCTCAGCATCAGACAGGTGTTCTCTCTCTTTTTTTATTTTTTCCCTGTTTTAACTTTTATTTCTAGTCTGACTTTTACAGTTACGTTTTTGGTAGGTTGGGCTATAGTTTCTTTTTGCGTGAAGACCGAAGCAAAGAATGAGTTAAGCAGCTCTGCTTTCTCTCTGTTGCCTGTAACTTCCTTGCCCTCTTCTCTCTTTAGTGGACTTTTAGTTTGGTTGCTGTGTCAAACCAGACAGTTGTAGAAGCAAAAAGGAGAGACGCCAAAATTCCTCTGTAGATCAGCAGCTCCTTGGGCAGTCTGAGCTTGTTGACACAGGAAGAACATGTGATAAATAGAGATAGATAGATAGATAGATAGATAGATAGATAGATAGATAGATAGATAGATAGGAGCACCAAGGACCCCTCCTTTCAACCTGGAGTTACAAAACTTCTCCTTTATTGACAGGATCTCCCTCCAGTTCAAGAAAGGATGGACCACATGCTGAAGAAGTTGCCCTTCTTAAAGAAGAAGGACAGCAAGGAGTCCCATCCACAAATCAGCAGTAATGACCCACGGCAGTGGAACAACCAAGAAGCCAACCCATCCACTTCTTCGGCCACCCAAAGAACCACGCAGGTCTTGCCCCTGCTTGTGAAGTCAGCTCCAGTGGACATCAGGAAGAAGGTGCAGCCTCCAGCACTGGTGCTGCCCGATTTGGTGCACAAGACAACTGCCAGGACCCCTCCGAGGGCTCCTCAGGGAGAGATCAAGGCTGGCCAGAAAGAGCCCCCTCCCTTGCCAAGGAGGCCCGAGAGGGAAAGGGCTCCGGGGAGAAAACGCTCTCCAGATGCTGTCCTGCCTTCGTGTCCAGGTATAGACGCTACAGGGCTGGGCTACCTATGGAACCAGCCTTGTCCTTTCACATCAGCCCATCCCACACAATCATTCCATCCATCCATCCATCCATCAATCCATCAATCAATCAGAACAGAGCCAGAAGGGACCTTGGAGGTCTTCCAATCCAACCTCCTGCTCAAGCAGGAGATGCTATACAATCCCAGACAAATGGCTATCCAGTCTCTTCTTAAAAGGCTCCAGTGATGAAGCACCCACGATTTCTGGTGGGAAGCCATTCCATTGGTTGATTGTCCTCACTGTTTGGAAGTTTCTCCTAGTTGACCCCCTCCTCTTTGTGGCATCCCCTCAAATACTGGAAGACTGCTCTCATGTCACAAGTACACCCTTCCTTCTTTTCTCTAGACTACCCAAATCCAAATCCTGCAACCATCCTTCATTAGGCAGGGATGTTATGGAAACTCAGTCAAAGAGTTTTGACTGGTGGGGTCTAGGAAGAGGGTCTTCTCTACCGCTGCCACTGTATTAGGGAACATCTTGCCCGCAGAGGTGAGGAAAGACCCCTCCCTCTTAGCCTTTTTCAAAGACTATATCTAAATTATAAGATTACGACATCATGAAATTTCAAAGCAATAAAAAATTCCAATTCCATATATAAGATGGTTGTCTAAGGACATGAAGATCAGGGACTCAAGACGTATGACAGGTTTGACCCCTCCCTCAGGCTCAGCCTGGTGATCCACTACGCATACCTTGCCTCTCTCTCCTTTGAGAAGGCTTGTCCTGTCGAATTGCCCATCAATCTCTGTCTGTCTCTTCTTCTCAGAACTCTCTGACGAGTGCTTCAGAAGTCTGTGGGAGAGCAAGAAGGCGCTAAAAGGGAGACCAGTCAAAGAAGTCTTGGACTTGATGGACAAGAGAGAAATATTAGAGACCATCTTGGACCATCTTCGTCCTTTCCAGGTAAGCAGCTTGGCTTGTGTCGCAGTGGGCCCGGACGTCCATCTTGGTTGCAGAAGCCAGGACTGCCTTGGTGGAGATCATTTATCCCAAAAGTAGACAAATTTGGTTATCGAGAAACTATGGGGCCCTTGGTGGAAGGATCATGGAACAACCCTGGAATGATCGCCTCAACAATTTTGAACTCCGCCTAAAGACCAAGACTTAGAGATGCACTTAGAGACTGTCACCACCCCTGGAACGCTTCAAATCAATGGAGAAAACCTAAAGAAGGTGGACATTTTTTGGTATCTGGGTCCTATCTTCAGGGAAATGGTGGCATCAATGGTGAGGTGCGAGCAAAGGTGAATGCAGCATGGATGCATTGGCGAGATGCATTGGCGAGAGTGTTATTGGACAGATGAATGGCAACCCATCTTAAATCTAAGATCTAAAAGACAACCATCCTCCCTGTTGCACTGTCTGGCACTGAATGCTGGGCAGCAACAACAGGGACCGGAAGCTCTCTGCATGCCATGGAAATGCGAAGGCTCCGTTGGATATCGGGCACCTCACTTCTTGACTACATCACAAATGACATCATTCCACAGCATTTCGGTGTGGCACCAATTACAGAGAAGATGAGAGATGGCCGACTCCGATGGTATGGACACGTCCAGCGAGCAGCATCTTCCACCGTGGCCAAGACTGCCTACCAACTAGAAGTCAAAGGCCGGTGACTTCGCATGTGTCCAAAACAGAGATGGCAAGATCCCATCAACAAAGATGTGCAAGCCAGGGCCAGCATCCTGTAGACGCAGCTGTCCACACAAAGTGGCATTCAATGACCCAAAAAGTGGACCCTGCACCTGCGGGAATACGCTAGGAAGAAGAAGATGGGGTCCTTGGTGCTCTCTGAGCTTGGCTCTTTACTTGCAGACATTTCATGACCCAATTACATCATTATCCCTTCTACTACTGATGAAGGTCCCTAGTTGGGTCATGAAACATCTGCAAGAAAGCAACCAAACTCAAAGAGCACCAAAGACCCCACAGTCCTCCTCCTCCTCCTCCTCCACTCCCCTCCCTTCTTTTTCCTTCCTCCTTCCTCCTCCCCTTCTTCTCCTTGTGTTGTGGCCCGCCAGCAGCCTGCACGGATCGTGGCTAATCCTGATGACGAGGAGGCTGGTGTGGTGTCGTGCCAGCAGCCTGCGCGGCCGGCGCTCGCATCGGACAGCGAGGAGGCTGAAGAGGATGTGGTGCCAGAGGCAGAGACTCAGCCTGGGCCTTCAGAACCTCCAGAGGCTCCTTCAAGTGGAGAGAGCGAAGTGGAGGAGCCTCTTCTCAATGCTCGAGCATGCAGGGCTGCCAAAAGGCAGGAGTGGCTACTCAGGAGGAGGAGGTCTCCTCGAGAGTAAGGCTTGAGGATAATTGGCCACTTCCTTAGCCTATTTAAGTCGCACACAGCTAGTGCGTTCTTGCTGGAAACAAAGATGTGCAAGCCAGGGCCAGCATCCTGTAGACGCAGCTGTCCACACAAAGTGGCATTCAATGACCCAAAAAGTGGACCCAAAAACCTGCGGGAATACGCTAGGAAGAAGAAGCTGGGGTCCTTGGTGCTCTCTGAGCTTGGCTCTTTACTTGCAGACATTTCATGACCCAACTACATCATTATCCCTTCTACTACTGATGAAGGTCCCTAGTTGGGTCATGAAACATCTGCAAGAAAGCAACCAAACTCAAAGAGCACCAAGAACCCCACAGTCCTCCTTCTCCTCCTCCACTCCCTTCCCTTCCTTTTCCTTCCTCCTTCCTCCTCCCCTTCTTCTCCTTCACTCTGTAAACCCACTCCCTTATAACACTGATGAAGTTCCCTAGTTGGACCAAGGGCTCCACAGTTCTCCTCTTCCTCTTCCTCTTCCTCCTCCTCCTCTTCTTCCTCCTCCCCCTCCTCCTCCTCCTCCTCTCAACAAACCCCACCCCCTTCCAGCACTCAGGATGTCACCAACTTTGGGTCATGAAACGTCTGCAAGAAAAGAACTGAGCTCAGAGGAGCCCACAGTTCAACCCGGAGCTACAAATATTCTTTTCCATTTGCTGAACTGTAGTCCTTGCAAGCCCAACCCACCAGCCCATAGTGAGGGAGACTGGGAGTTGTACAGGTGGTCCTTAACTTACAACCTCACACTCAGCCCAAAGTTTAGGTTGCTGAGCAGGACATTTTGTAAATGAGTTTTGCCCGAATTTCATGACCTTTCTTGTCACAGCTGTTAAGCGAATCATTGCAGATGTTAAATTAGTAAGACGGTTGTTAAGTGAATCTGGCTTCTCCCGTGACTTTGCTTGTCAGAAAGTTGCAAAAGGGGGTCACATGACCTGGGACGATGCAACCGGCACAAGTACATGCCAGTTGCAAAACATCTGGATTTTGATCACATGACCACAGGGATGTTGCCATGGTCCTCAGTGTGAAAAACAAAGTCCCTTTTTTTCAGTTGTAAACTATTCGCTATAACTTCGAACAGTCAGTAAATAAATGTTCTGACCCAAACACGACAAACACTCTGAAGTGAACTCAAAGATTCCTTTATGAGGAGAGCCAGCAGCCCCAACAAAAAATTCCTCTCTCACCGCAGGCTAAGAAGTCCATCCGGCAGGGAGAAGAATAGTTGTCTGCCACATCTATTCATCTCCGCCCCTGCCTTTTATTCCCAGAGCTAGGAAGAGCTTCGCTAGCAGCGGTGTCTCTTCCGTCCTGAGGACCGGCCCATAGATTTCCACTGGCTCTCCTCTCCTCTGCCTTCTGCGCATCCGTGCTTCAGGCACTGGACCCAGCTGTTCCTCCTCTTCCTCATCAGTCACTTCCAGACCTGGGGGCTGTTGACTCACCATCTGAGGGCTGACAGATGTCCAGGCTCCTCCTCTCTCTCTCTCTCTCTGCCAGCTCCATTCCCTCTTCCCCCTCGGAGCTCTCAGGTTGCCCTGATGCTGGCCCTGACTCCCACGCCTCCTCCTCTTCCTCCTCTGATTCGGCTGCTGGAGGGCCATAACAATAAATGGTGATAAATCAAGTTCTCACAATTTCTGGCAGAGATTTTCCAACTGTTCATCTCAAAAGCTGCCTCAGCTCCAGCTGATACAATCCTTGTTACGTGCTTCATGTCTGTCCCAGCTAGAAAAGTCGAATTAATTATAATATGCATCCTGACACAGAAGGGAAACCAACCCTCCCCTTGGAAACACAGGGAAAGCTGTTCCTTCCTCTGCTCCTTCACTTTCTCACAACTTCTTTTTTGTTGTTCTTGTTGTTGTTGGCAAAGCAGATTCCTTCAAGCCACAGGAGGAAAACAAGCGGATTGCCACCCATCGACCAGAAGCAAAGCACGTCCCAGGTCTTGTCTAAAGACAAGGTAAATATGTGGAGGTTTTACACTTTTAGGGCCGCAGTTGTCTTAGATGCAACGTCAGAAGAGGACAGCTTGCCGGGGCCAACTCACCGCTGTCCACGAGCCATGGCAGACTCGCTGCAGGTTAATTCACCAATTCGCTTCTCTCCAATAATGTTAAAAATCATTTTAATGTTTGTCGTTCATGTATCGTTTTGTCCTTCCTTTGGCATCCTTTCTTTGACTCTTCTGTTCCACCGTTTCTTCGATATTAGACAGACAAATGAATAATAAAATTACAGACTTGGAAGGGGCCTTGGAGGTCTTCTAGTCCAACCCCCTACTCAAGGAGGAAACCCTTTCCCATTTCAGGCAAATGGCTGTCCAATCTCTTCTTAAAAGCCCCCAGTGATGCAGCACCCACAACTTCTGGAGGCAAACTGTTCCACTGGTTAATTGTTCTCACTGTTTGGAAGTTTCTCCTTGGTTCTAGATTGGTTCTCTCCTTGACAAGTTTCCACCCATTGTTTCTTGTCTTGCCTTCGGGTGCTTTGGAGAATTGGCTGACCCCCTCCTCTTTGTGGCAGCCCCTGAGATATTGGAACCCTGCTATTAGTGTAACTCTTGTTCCCTGGTGAGTAGGCCACGGCAAGTAAGCCATGGCTAGTTGGCCATGGTTAGCTGGCCATGCCAAGAGGGCCATGGCAAGTTGTCCAAATCCACCACGGAGAGCTACTGCATTTAAAAAGATGAAGCTGCACAATCTCCACAGAAAGCATATCAGGACCCCCAAACAGAGAATCAACAAGGGCACCTATGGGGATGGGGTGGGGGTTAAAGTAGCTTTTTAAGAAGAAGAAGAAAGTCAAAATGGCAATTATTGATTTATTAGATTAATATGCTGCCCATCTCCCCAGTCAGGTCACCCGGGACCACTTTCCTTGTGCTTGGCTACACAGAGTCCATTTTTGATCATTATTTGTCCTATATTTTCTTTTCCTGGCCGATTGGTGGAGCTCCCTAGGACTCATGGACTCTTTTTCCCACTTTCAGATTAACCTATACAAATATTATGGAGTTAAACTGCGAAACTCAACACAGAAGGACCTGGTGACGGAACAGCTCAAAAGCCTTCTAAATTTTTCATTCCAGGAAGAAACAGACCGAGAGGTGAGTGGGAGTGGGATGCCTGCGGGGGCTGAGACCTCCATCTTTGTGGGGTCCTTGGTGCTCTCTGAGCTTGGATGTTTTCTTGCAGACGTTTAGTGACCCAACTAGGTCACGTCATCAGTGCTAGAAAGGAAAAGGTTTTGCAGCGTGAAGGGAGGAGGAGGAGGAAGG
Organism: Pantherophis guttatus; assembly: GCF_059756535.1. Classification (NCBI taxonomy): domain Eukaryota; kingdom Metazoa; phylum Chordata; class Lepidosauria; order Squamata; family Colubridae; genus Pantherophis; species Pantherophis guttatus. Next base: position 2,159,593 of record NC_142064.1, read on the forward strand.
AGGAGGAGAAGAACTGTCGGGTCTCTTAACTTGGTTGTTTTCTTGTAGATGTTTCATTACCCAGCTAGGTAATATCATCAGTGCTAGAAGAGAATGGGGGTTAGAGAGAGGAGGAGGAGGAGGAGGCGGACTGTGGGGTCCTTGGTGCTCTCTGTGCTTGGTTGTTTTGTTGCAGACATTTTATTACCCAGCTAGGCAATTTCATCAGTGCTAGAAGGGCCTGGGGTTTGCAGAGAGGAGGAGGAGGAGGAACAGGAGGTGGAGAAGGGGAGGAGAAAGCGGAAAATAAAGAGAAAGAGAAATGTGCAAATGTCCTAATTCACAAACATCGCTTTGCCTAGGGAATCTCGGAATCCATTCGAATGGTTGCCTTTTGCCACCTGCCTGAGATTCTGGAGGTCCTGAAAGAGGCTGGACATTTCAGGCAGCCCAAGGCACCTTTTACGCTGGAAGCCACCATTGAGGTAAGACCAGGGATGGGGCTGAACAGAAGTACAGAAGGAGGCTGGGGGATTCTGGGAAGGAAAGTCCAATGTGCTTGGAAGGACTTATGCACCAGGCTGTCTGGTCTCCTCAGATTGGTCATAGATCTCAAAGACCTGAGTCCAGCGCTGAGGATATAGGTGGTGCTGGAAATTCTCCATCTCCCGGAGAACTATTTTATAAGGCTAGAGAAGATTAGGAGTTGCCCCGACAAACATCTCACGTAGACTCAAAGGTGCTTTTTCAGAAGGCTCGGGCTTTGTTTTTTCCTGAAGACATTTCGCTTCTCATCCAAAAAGCTTCTTCTGTTTTGACCAAAGTCAGAACTGTAGAAGCTTCTTGGATAAGAAGTGAAACAAGGAAAAACAAAGTCTAATTGCCTTTGGAAAAAGCCCCTTTGGGACAACCATGACCTGGATGACTAAGAAGCTCCATTAGTTTCCATCCATTGCTTCTCTTGTCTTCTGGTGCTCTGGGAAATAGTTTGACCCCCTCGTCTTTGTACTCACAGACTCTCTCCGAGAGATGGATTCGGACCACACTAATCCTCTGCTACGGCCAGGCAGTCCTAGGAGCACAAGTAGAAGACATGGTGCCTCTCCTGGACAACATTATTTCAGAAATACTCGACCAGTATTCCACCAGGAACAAGGTAGGCTGGTTTCCACCCTATATTTCTCTTAATGCTGACTTTAATTATGAGAACAATTATAATCCAGAGTCCTTAGCTTGATTGCTTTCTTAAAGACATTTCATGACCCAACTAGCATGTTGTGGGAGAGGAGGAGGAGGAGGATCTATGGTCATGCTGCATTTATTATACTCAAGGCAGCGCATGTGCATTATACGCTTTCTTCCTTTCCACACAACAACAACTCTGTGTTGTGTAAGTCAACTCACTCAGCCGGCCCTCATGCCTAAGGCAGGATTAGAACTCACAGTCTGCTGGTGATTGGCCCAAAGTCTCTCAGCTGGCTTTCATCCTAAGGAGGGACTAGAACTCACAGTCTTCTGGTGATTGGCCCAAAGTTACCAATCCAGCTTTCACACCTAAGGCAGGACTAGAACCTAGAATGCCCAGTGATGTTTTGATTGTGAGCCCCCCAGAGTTCAACCAAAGACAATCGGCTACCTAAAGGGCCGAGCTGAGGATTTTGTACAGTATCTGGATGATAAAATAACTCAGATTCGGGAAGACTTGGCCGCTGACTGGGTTAGTTCAGACAAGATGACCGAGGCAGGCCTTGAGAGTGTTATCTGGGAGGAGTTCGATCCTGTGGCTCCCAAGGACGTGGACAGGATCTTGGGACGGCTGAACGCCACCACATGTTTATTGGACCCGTGTCCCTCCTGGTTGGTGCTGGCTTCCCGGGAGGTTACACGAGGCTGGCTCCAGGGAATTATCAACGCTTCTTTGAGTGAAGGTGTCCTGCCAGCCGCCTTGAAAGAGGTGGTGGTGAGGCCTCTCCTCAAGAAGCCATCCCTGGATCCGGCTGTTTTGGCTAACTATCGTTCAGTCTCCAACCTTCGCTTTATTGCGAAGGTTGTTGAGAGTGTGGTGGCGCGACAGCTTCCACAGTACCTGGATGAAGCTGTCTATTTGGATCCGCTCCAGTTCGGCTTCAGACCTGGGTACAGCACGGAAATGGCATTAGTCGCGTTGGTGGATGATCTCTGGAGGGCTCGGGATAGGGGTTACTCCTCTATCCTGGTCCTGTTAGACCTCTCAGCGGCTTTTGATACCATCGACCATGGTATCATGTTGCGCCAGCTGGAGGGAGTGGGGGGCACCATTTTGCGGTGGTTCTCCTCCTATCTCTCCGACCGGTCGCAATCCGTGTTGACAGGGGGGCAGCGGTCGACCCCGAGGCACCTTGTTTGTGGGGTGCCACAAGTGTCGGTCCTCTCGCCCCTCCTGTTCAACATTTATGTGAAGCCGCTGGGTGAGATCATCCGTGGTTTTGGGGTGGAGTTCCATCAGTACGCTGATGATACTCAGCTGTACATCTCCACCCCAGACCATCCCAACGATGCCTTGGAAGTGATGTCCCAGTGCCTGGAGGCTGTACGGATCTGGATGGGGAGAAACAGGCTTCGACTCAACCCTTCCAAGACCGAGTGGCTGTGGCTACCGGGGTCCTGGTATAGCCAGCTGACGCCATCGCTGGTTATTGGGGGCGAATCACTGGCCCCCACAGAAAGGGCCCGCAACTTGGGCGTCCTCCTGGACGCACAGCTGTCTTTAGAAGGGCATATGACGGCCGTGGCCAGGGGGGCTTTTTATCAGGTTCGCCTGATATGCCAGTTGCGCCCCTTTCTGGATCGGGACTCCCTACGCACAGTCACTCAAGCACTCGTCACCTCTCGTCTGGACTATTGTAACGCTCTCTACATGGGGCTCCCCTTGGGGTACACCCGGAGGCTCCAACTGGTGCAGAATGCGGCTGCATGGGGGATTATGGGAGCGACGGGGCGCTCCCATGTGACTCCTCTCCTGCGTGAGCTGCATTGGCTTCCGGTGGACTTCCGGGTGCGCTTCAAGGTGTTGGTGATCACCTTTAAAGTGCTCCATGGCTTAGGGCCAGGGTACTTACGGGACCGCCTTCTGCCACCAATAGCCTCCCACCGGCCAGTTCGCTCCCACAGAGAGTGCCTCCTCAGGGTGCCGTTGGCTAGACAATGCCAGCTGGCGACCCCCAGGAGGAGAGCCTTCTCTGTGGTGGCACCTACCCTTTGGAACAATCTACCCCCAGAGATATGAGTGATCTCCGACCTCCGGACTTTTCGTCGGGCCCTAAAAACTCATCTCTTTCAGTTAGCCGGTCTGTCTTGATTTTATGATTTTATGGTTGATTTTAAATTTTGATATGGATTTTAAATTGATAAATTTTAAACTATGGGCCAAATTTAATTATTTTAAATCTATTTTTAATCGTACTTTATGTATAAATGTTTTATTTTGGCTGTTCACTGCCCTGAGTCCGAAAGGAGAAGGGCGGTATAGAAATTTGAATAATAAATAAAATAAAAATAAATAAATACATCCTCTTCCTTTTGGTTTTTCTTTCTTTCTTTCTTTTTTTGAATAAAGTTTGTTTATATTTGTGTAGTTTATACATATCATTATGTGAATGGTGTGGTATCTGAGTATCATATAATTCAATACAAATAAACATATTCATAATTATTACATTCCATTTTCCTTATTCCATATCATTAATACATTGCTTTACCACCCTTCCATTCTAAACTTTTAACATTTTCCTCCCTTCACATTATTATATTCAAAGACATGATAATCTGTTTTATTATTCATATTCCCATTATTTAACTCTTCTTTTCTATTAAATTTCATTTCTTTCTTCCATTATTTAATATCTCAATAGGAACTTCTAATATCAATCACAATCATTTAAAACATTCAACATATTCCTATCTTATTTTTTTTCTAATTTTCTCATTCAAGCTCTAGTTTTCTTGTTGCATAAAATTCTACTATTATTACACATAGCTATATTTATTTATCATATTACCTACACAATAGTATTCTCTTAAGTCTTTTATAGTCTGAATCTATCATTTAATTTTTTCTCCTTGCCCTGCCCTTTCCCACTGTTTAATTTGAAAGCTTTCTGTTCTAAATCCTATCTTTTCCTCCCAAGCCTCTTCCTGTTCCTCCCATTTCTTTTTAAAATCTTTTAAAGTGATTTCCCCCTGCTTTGGTTCCTCAACCCTTATTAATTTTAAGAGTGTCTTCTCCTTGTTATCTTCTTTTTGCTGGTTTCCTTCTTGTCCTTGTCTTTGCTCCTTGTCTATTGTATACAATTTTCCCATCTTCTATCTATATGATCAAAGATTTCCACCATGTCTTTGTGTAGTTCCAGTATAAGGTCCTTAATGCTTTGAATCATACTCCACTCCGTTTAAGTCTCCACAATCATCGGTTCAGAAACCAAGCCTCCAGGTCAAATTTTAATGTTTCATCAATGTTCAATCAAATCAGTTAGTTGCTTCAGGGATCCTCCACTCCTCAAGTCATTTTTATATATCCAATATATATATTTTTATATCTCACCCAGACAAGACATCATTCACCATTTCTCTTTTCCTGCACAAACTGATGGTTTCTGATGGTTCCCCAGCTTCACGGCAGCCATTTTTGAATGCCGCTGCTCCAAGTCTTTGGATGAGAGGTTTTTCCGAGTCAGGGAGGAGAGATGCGGCTCTCCTCAACCTGCAAGGTGGTCCCCCTTTGCTTCACCACCCCTACAGGGTGGCTATGGCTTCAAATGAAGCCCCCAACAGGGAGAGCTAGGAACAGGGCCATCGAGCTCACTTCCGAAGGCACCGGAATTTCAACCGGAGGTCCTTCCTTTGGTTTTTCTGACCCCACCATATTCCCACTTGTATTTCCCAGGACGAAGGGCTGAAGACAGCGTTCATGAGGTCTATCATCATGATCACCAAAGCTGTTGCCTACAGCAGGAGGCAAGATGTCAATTTGCCTCATAAAGAGGAATTGGTCATAAACATCATTGTAAGTGGGGAGAGGGAAGGGAGGCAGGTGCTCCTGGGCGTATTTATTTTTGAAAGTGAATTTGAATCGAATTGAATACCAATCAATTGAGCCCAAAATGTTTTTGTTGCTAAATGGGACATTTGTTGTGAATTCTGCCAATTGTATGACCCGTCTTGCCACCGTTGTTAGCAGAATCATTTTCGTTAAATTAATTTCACATTGGTTAACGGAATCTGGCTTCCCAATTTTATATAGATCGTAAACAGGCCACAGTTACCCATCCCAGACTTAAATCACTGCAAACTGCCATAAATGCAAGCTGGTTGCCAAGTGACCGAAATATGGTCATATGATCCCTGAGGAAGAGACGCCTCTCAGAACTTTGCATCTGGGTCATAAGTAGTCCTGGAGAGATCCCACAAAACTTTAAATGGTGGCTAAGCGACCAGTTGTAAATTGGGGACTTCCAGCGTCAACCAGAAAAAGCATAGGGCTGGGAAGAGGGCCAGCTGGATGGTGGCCATATCTCAGGAGCTTTCTTAGATGTGTTTCTTTCTTCTTTCAGGAAGTCATTGAAGATCAGCCCGCGAGACCCTTGTCCGTTGTAATTCTCCATCAAGCGATCGTCACCATCACCTGCATGAGGTACCTACCTGCTCCGCCCTCATCTTCCCACCAACTTGGTAGGAACTTGGAGTTGGACCCAGTGATGGGATTTCAATGCCAAGTCCCCATGCTCTAGAGCAGGCGTGTCAAACTCAATTTCACTGAGGGCCACATCAGGGTTGCGGTTGACCTCGGGGATGGATGGGCGGGGGTCACCAAATGAGTGGGTGTGGCCGACGGGGTGGGTGTGGCCAGCTTGACGTCACTCCCCAAACTCCAATGAAGTTGGGGGTGTTCCATAATTCGAGGTTTTTAAGAAAAGAGTGGACAACCAAATGACTGGGATGGTTGAAGGACCATCAAGCAAGGGTTGGAGTAGAAGACCTCCAAGGTCCCTTTTAGCCCAATGAGTCTATGATCTTCTCACCCTCCTCCTTTTTTCTTGCCTTTCATCAGCCGTATGAAACCCGCTTTGAACTCTGAGATGAGGTCTAAAGTGGTGAGCAAAAGCATCCAGAAGGTGTTTTCCTTGCCGGCTTTCAAGATGACCACACTGAAAGCGAACAGCCCAGGGCAATCAACTCAAATTCAGGTGAGCAGTCCAGATGGAGCAAAGCCCTCTGAGATCCACCTGGAAACAAGGATCTGGTAAACATGATTCAAGATCTCCTCAAAAACTCTAGATCCATCCTTCGATCCCAATGGCACCTTGGCCTGTCCCTTCATTTTTGGTCCTGAAAGTATGCGTCCACTTCTCATTATAAGTTTCTGGAGCATAGGACTATTATTAAGTCCTAAGCATCTCCCTATGGTTTTCCTCGCCATCTTTTCTCTCTTCCTCCACTTCTCTTTTATGTTCTGGTTGAAGTGTCTTCTCAAGACCAATTCCCATCTCCCCCCTTTGGCCCCGAACAAAAGAAGGGCCACGGTGGGGCAGAATAACCATGTTCTGCACTCACTAGCTATGATTCCTAGGTAGTCTCAAAATTCAGACGCTTAACAACCGGTTCAGATTTACAACAGTCGCACCACTCAATGAGGAAGCCCGATTCACTTAAGAACCGTGTGGCTAACTTCCCCACCCCTGGATTTCTTCCTCTTTTAGGCGCTGTTCCTTCCTTTATGCCACTTCTTCCTTCGGACATTCTTGTTCTTCTTTTAGGACTTTTATCACCAGACGGCAAATGCCTGCAACACCATGCTCACCGGCTTGCTGTCCGAGGCTCCCAGTTTGGATTCCCTGCAGGAGATCTTGACGGTAAAGAGTGATTCTTTCTTGGGGTTGGTCGCACTGTCAACCAGATGGTTAGGCTGGATTTGGCAATTCTGTCATGGATTCTGGACGGAAGGCTGGAGCCGGTCAGGATCGAACTGCTGAACTGCTGGCAGTCAGCAGAATTATCCTGCAATACTGCATTCTAACCACTGTGCCACCACGGCTCTAAATGAACTGTCGTAAGACTAGCTGTATTCCAGAAATCTTCAACTCCTACTCTAGTTTTGAGTCTAGAATAGACCTAAATTGATCACCATCTCAAATTTGTTTAGTTCTTTAGATTTTCTCCCCAGTCCTGGCAAATTCTGTGGCTCTTCCAACTGTGAATCACAAATTCTTCCTTTCCTCCTCCTCCTCTGTTTTTCTGGTAGCACACGAATCCCTGGATTGAATCCCCCAAGAGTCACGAGAGAGAGAGGGCCATCAAGAGCATCAGGCACCTCCTGAAGTTCGTTTCTGAAAACGTCAATTTCGATGTAAGTCACCATTTGGGATAAGATGTTTTCAAAGAAAGGGAAAAAAAGAAGAAAGTCCAGCTGCCTTTTGGAAAAAGCATCTTTGGGATGTGACCAGGAGGATATAAGGAGTCCCGCTTGAGCAAGGGGTTGGAGGAGAAAACCTCCACAGTCCCTTCCAGCAACTGAGGTTCTGGGATTCTAAAATTCTATGATTCTAAGGTTCTATGATTCAAAATTCTATGATTCAATGATTTGAAGATTCAAAGATTTGAAGATTCAAATATTCTATTATTCAAAGATTCTATGATTCTATGTATATAAGATTCTGTGATGCTATGATTCTATGACTCTATGATATGAAGACTCAAAGATTTGAAGATTCAAAGATTCATTGATTCAAAATTCTATGATGCTATGATTATGATTCATTGATTCAAAGATTCATTGATTCAAAGATTCTGTGATTATGATTTGAAAATTCTAGGATTCTAAGATTCAAATATTCAATAATTCTATGATTCTAAAATTCTAAGATTCTCTGTATCTAAGATTCTGTGATTCTAGGATTCTATGGTGCTATGATTCATATTCTCCGATTTCAGCTGGCTGAAACCTAAATGAGCCCCTCTTCTCATCTCTCCCCTCCTTCCTGCTTCCTTTCATTAGACCACAGCTGACTTTTCTTTGCTGGGACAGCTGGTGGCTTTGCTGGGCCTGCACGTTGGCGACACCAGCGAAGAAGTTGGCCAGATGTCCGCAGAGGCCGCCTACCACCTCCACCACCTCATCATGAGCAAACTGGGTGAGAAAGTTGGACCCCAAGGGCTGCCAGGAGCCCAGGGATGCGCCCTGCCCAGGAGAGCCCTGGGTGTCCCAGCCTGCTGGTCATTGGGCTGGGCAGAGATGATTTTCACTGAGAGTTTTGGCCTCTCAGTGCTGATGGTCATCATCACTGATGATCTTCCCTAGTTGGGCAATGAAACGTCTGCAAGAAAACCATCGAGCCCAGAGAGCACCAGGGACCCCTCAGGTCAGCCCTGAGCTGCAGATCTTCTCTTCTGTTGGGACGACTAAAGCGGCCGTCAGACGAAGGATCTTCAGAAGCTCCGAATGCCAAAATCTGACCTTCTCTTGTTTTCCTCCCTCCACAGCCAAAGAAATGGAAGAGAAACCCAAGAACAAGAAGGGGAACATCGTCAATTGGCTGAGGGAAGACTTCTTCTTTTCGGGCCCAACCATATTTTATAATAATGTCTCCAAAATGGCTAAGGTACGTTTTAGTTTAGCACTTTGCCTGGCTTCTTGTTGACCTTCCTTTCTCTCCTCCTCTTGACCTGGAGATACTCAAAAAAGTCAATATCACAGTGGGGACGGCAGGCTCCAAAGGCCGGAGGGTGGATATCCACCCCCCACACACACAATGTCTAGGAGCAGGCGATCGCAGCTGCCATGTTGGCTTCCTTCCCCCACATCCTAATATCACCTGATGGATGACACGGAATAAGGCCTGCCCTCTACATGGGGTGCTGTCCCCAAATCTGGGTCAAAGTCTCTGGCTTGTTGAGAGAAGGAGGGAGTCAAAACCCTTCATGGTCTCCTTTTCTTCTCTCCGATAGGCCTTTGGCGAGCATCTGAGCCCGTCACAAATAAACGACCTGATCTTAAAAGCCTTGGAGGCTCTGACAGACCCGGACAAGAACATTTCACACACTGCAGGACTCCTGCTCAATTCGTTCTTGGAGGAATGTGGGATGGAGATGGAGGAGGTAAGAAAATTGCAAGGTTTGGAGCAAAAGGGATATAGGAGATTTTGGAGAAAAGAAAGATGAGAATGGGTGAGACCTTGTTGGCTTAGTGACAACACTTTGGCTGGATTGAAGAAGGCTAGGGCTGCATGGGAGACCACCAGGTGATCTTAGGGCTGTTGAGAAAGTTGGTCAAGCCTTCCAGAAGAAGGTAAGGGCAAAACAAATAGCCCTATTGTTTTCATGAGAAATAACAGTTGGAGAGCCAGTTGGGCAGTGGTTAAGGCACCAGGCTAGAAGGCAGGAGAAGGCCAAGTCCTGTCTTAGCCATGAAAGCCACACGGGTGACTTTGGGCCAGTCTCTCTCTCTCTCTCTCTCTCAGCCCAACTCACCTCACAGGGGGGTGATTGTGGGGGAAAGAGGAAGGAGAAGGTACAAGCTGGATATCTTCTCCGCTTCAAATTATCCGTGAAAGTAATAAAGGTGGGGTTAAATAAACAAATCAATCAATCAGTCAAAAAGTTGCCTTCAGGCATCCTATCTGGAGTTGACCGGGGATAATGGAGGTGGTAGTCCAAGAGACCAGAAAAAGCACAGAAATGGGGAATTAGCGGCTACCCAACATTTGAACTATGGACTGCAGGGTTTCTTGCTAGTGGCTGGGGTGTTCCTGAGTTCTAGATCAGTCTTTTTGGATGTTCCTCATCTGTTCCTGGATCCATTCCAGTTGACATTAAAAAACAAAGGCCAAGCAGGGTTTGGACGACCTCTTGAGGCTCTTAAGCATCCTCAGGGTCACGGGATAAAATTCAGGGGCTTAGCAAACGTGTTCCATATTATGACGGTTGCAGACGGTCTCATCCCTCGGATCTCTCTTTTGCCATAGCTGCCCATGATCCTCAAGGAGATCTACATGCGTCTCCCGAAGATCTCGGACCCTGCCACCAAAGAACAAACTCTAAAGGCAGTGTGTCACCTGGCATCCAAACGGGTGAACAAAGTCGTGGATATTCTCCTTGAGAGCTCGGTGGCCTGCGATGGGTAAGAAGAACCTCAAGGAGATGTGCCTCCTGCTTTCTTATATGCCAAAGAGATTCTCAACCATTTGCGATGGGGTGAATAGCTGTAGCTCGGGTGGAGGATGAGGATGGAGGTTGGTTCTCTGAGCTTCTGGGTGGGTTTCCAAACGTTTCATTACCAGGCCAGGTAACATCTTCAGCGGAGTTTAGGGAACACCAGTGTTGATGTTCTTCTGCTGGTAAGGGCTTTGTGTGGTCAGTAGGTCTTATGATGGAGAAGTCACGTCAGGTGAGGGTCATGTCAGGTGAGGGTGTGGTCATTGGTCAGTTGTGGATCACGTCAGGTGAGGGTCTTGTGATGGGGAGGACACATCAGATGAGGGTCGCATGAGGTGAGGGTCTTCTGTTGGGTCAGGTGTGGGTCACAGATGAAGGATTTGGGGTGGGTTTTGGGGTGCTGATTGGGGGGGAGGTTGCATTGGGTTGGTTGAGGGCCAGTGCAGTTGCTGGTTGGCTGTGCAGTCGATCTGAATTCTGAGGGCTTCCTAGGCTGGTTGTCTCCACCATCCAGGTCATGGTTGTCCCAAAGGTGCTTTCCCAAAAGGCAGCTGGACCTCCTTGGTTTTTTAACTTTCTTGGTCGCCACACTGTAGAAACAATGCAGAGACTCGGAAAGAGTGCAGAGAAGAGCAACGAAGATGATTAGTGAACCGGAGCCTAAAACATAGGAAGAAGAGTTGCAGGAATTGGGTCTCTCTAGTTCAATGAAAGGAAGGATTGAGGGGGGGGGACAGGATAGCAGCGTTCTGACATCTGAGGGGCTGCCACAAAGAGGAGGGGGTCAACCTATTTTCCAAACCACCTGAGGGCAGGACAAGAAGCAATGGATGGACACGAATCAAAGGCAGAAGCAACCTACTATATGCAGAACTTTCCTAACAGTGCAAACAATTAACCAGTGGAACAACTTGCCTCCAGAAGTTGTGGGTGCACCATCACTGGAGGTTTCCAAGAAGAGATTGGGCAGCCATTTGTCTGAAATGGGATAAGATTTCCTGCCTGAGAAGCGGTTTGGAGTACAAGACCTCCAAGGCAGGGGTGAAATCCTACCGGTTTGGTCTGGTTCACCTGAACCGATAGTAATAATTGCTACCGTTTGCTCGAACTGGTAGTAAAAAAACACTTTAAAAAGTACGACAATCAGCTGTGCTGCGTGATCAGTGGAACTTTTTTTTACTTTTTTAAAGCATTTTTTTACTACCTATGCGCCCAAACTGTAGTAAAAAAAAAATATTACTTATTATTATTTATTGAATTTTTATACTGCCCTTCTCCCAAAGGACTCAGGGCGGTGCACAACCACGATAAAACCAACAGTAAATAAAAGTTAAAATTAATTAAAACAAATTAAATAACCTGGTCGAGAACATAATTAAAAATTAAAATTTCCCAATTAAAATTCAATTTTTTTTAGGCCAGCCCAGCTTGCTGGAATAAAAGCGTCTTGAGGGCCCGGCGAAAGGTGCAAAGGTCGGGGATCCTCTGTATCTCCAGGGGCAATTCGTTCCAGAGGGCAGGTGCCCCCACAGAGAAGGCTCTCCCCCTGGGGGTCGCCAGTCAACACTGTTTGACCGACGGCAACCTGAGGAGCCCCTCTCTGTGGGAGCGTACTGATTGATGGGAGGCTATCGGTGGCAGAAGGCGATCTCATAGGTACCCAGGTCCTAAGCCATGGAGCGCTCTAAAGGTGGTAACCAACACCTTGAATCTTTTTAAATGCTTTAAAAAGAAAAAAAAAGTTCCACGATCATGTCATGATAAAATGCCTAACTGCCATGTCTCCCTGATCCCCCGGACCCTCAAGGGTTAACTAACCACATATCCCATAATCCTTATAACCACTCCTTACCTCTTGACCCCTCCTCCTGGGTACAAAAGGTCCAACCGCATGGTCCACAGTTCATTCCAGATGTATACCTGAAAGAGAAAGGTACAAGGTCAGTGACCTCCAGTACCAACTGATCAACAATAAAACTACTGAAAAGAATTGGGCTATGTCTTTGAGTTATTGGGCTAGATCCAGTTTCTAACAAATTGGTAGCAGAGGTCGGTTGCCCATAACTCCAGACAATGACTGAACCCAACACCTACCCAGAAGAAGCAAACAGAGCACAGACCAGAGCTCTTACCAAGAAGATGGCTGAGAAGCTTCCCACCAAAGCCACAGCCATGGAGGAGACAGAAGCTGGAAGCGAGCAGGACTCCAGCCTGGACTCACAATCAGATGAAGAGGGGCCATCCAAGGAGATCACCGCCCCGGAAGAAGAAACAACACAAAAAATGAAAAAATTCAAACTCTCCATCCTGAAACTGATGGAGGGAAACAGCGACAAAGAAAACCTCATCGCGGACCTTCAAAGCCTCTTCGAACAACAAGAAGCAGCGATCGAGGCCCCAAAAACAACCGAGAAAGAAAAGCCAGCAAAAAAGGGTAAGCCACCCCAACCCGATGATCCTGAGCCGGCAGAATCCATTTCCGTGCCCACTTCCCGGCGGCCATCTTGGGACGAGCACCAGCCAATGGGAAGCCAGGATTTGAATCCCTTGGCGCGAAAATGCCCGAACCCCGAAACAGACGAGGGGAGCTCAGAAAGCGACTACGAAGAACCCAGCTCTGAGAGCGACCACGAAGAGATCGCAATAACAAAAAGAAAAACGCCTACCGATCTCGAATTGCAAAAGGCAATCGAGACCATCACCGCTGCCCTAGGCTCCGCTTTCGAGCCCCCTGCGGCACTCAAAAAATCAAAGAGAAATCCTGGAGGGCACAAGAAGGCCAGGACAACCAACAAAGACCGGGCAACCGAGTCACAGCCAACTAAAAACACCGCGCACACCAACAACCGGCACAAAAGACCGCCCACCTGCAGGAAAAATCAACCGCAGGATTCGAACTCACCACCCGCTACACCGGCAACGCGAGGCCCGAGGCAGAGAAGAAGAACCGGCTACTCACCAACGCCACGACACCCATCAGGCCAGTCCACACGACCAGGGACCAGCGACCACGAGGGAGGATCAGCCGCCGTCGCCGCCATCGCCGCCGAGCCGCTGGATGCAGGGAATCCTCGACCTACGACCTCCGCTGCTGCCGCGCCGCCGACCCACGAAAGTCCTCGACTTACGACCGCGTCGCCCCCTCACCTTCTCCCCTTCTTCGCCGGGGATCCGGCCGTCCAGCAGTGGTGTCCAGCCTCAGGGGGGATCTTCGGACCCACCGGAGGCGGGTCCAGCCTCCCACCGACAGGCCTAGGCCTAGGCCTGGGAGCTCCAGCAACAGGAACCTCACCCGATGGACTCCAGCGCGGAATGAGCTTCGCGCATGCCCAGTACCTGCCTGTAATAAGAGAAGCAAATTGCATAGATCCAAGCAAGTACAGAATGGCCACAGACATCCCAAAGCCTTATTGTGAGTTTAATCACAACTTGGACCATGGACAGCTCCCCCCAGTAAGTAACCTTACTAACATTTCTGGGGCAAATTATGCCAATTTGCCAAAACTGCAGTTAGATGGGGGTAATATTATAGAATGGAGCCAACAATTAAGGGTTGCTCTCATGAGAGAGAATGCACTGTTCCTAGCTAACAAACCTCCCCAAAAGCCCTGGTCATTGGAAATTGACTGCATTCATCACAGGGCATTTTGTATCATGTTAACCTCCATTCCATCTGCTATGTATCCATCTATTGAGGACAATCTAACTGTTTATGATATTATGCAAAAACTATGTAACCTGTTTTATAGTCAAAGCAGAGCCACCACCACTAGACTATCTAGGGAGTTCCACTCTACCAAGCATAAGGCAGGGGTCCCCATGAGTGAGCACATCTTAAAGATGAATGCTGCAAGGGCAGAACTCATGCAGAGGGGGGAGATCATCACTGAAGAGAGCATGATAAGCATAATCATAAACTCTCTTGATAGCAGCTGGGACATCTTCATGACCCAACTAAATAGCCTCAACTTGCAATACCTCACACTAAGCGCACTGACCAGTCAGCTCGTTGCAGAGGACACTCTGAGGAGGGAACGCCAACTAGCCAAAGGGGACCCTAGACCCACAAAAAGGGTGGATTTCCAGGATAGGGCCAGGGATACCTCAGAATGTTATTCTTGTGGATCAAGGAACCACTTAAAGAAGGATTGCCCCAGGAACCATAGGGATAGGGGACAGCACGACAGTAGAGGGGGAAGGTCACCCGAACGCAGGCACCCAAAGGAAAGAGGGCGAGGGTGGTCACCCAACCCCAGGAAACACCATGAGCGCAGAGACCACTCCAGGGACAGTAACTCTGGCTCCATGTATGGGATCAGGCACGATGACCCAAATGACAAACATAAGGCAGAGAGAAACACATGGCTCCTGGATTCAGGGACCACAAGTCACACTACTTGTAACCCAGAGCTACTAGATTCACTCACAGAAATAGACTCAGAAATAAAGGTAGCAAACCAAAGCAAGGTCAAAGTAGTGGGAAAGGGAAACGTACACATCACACAGGTAGGGGACCTAAAAGGAGTACTGTACGTACCAGAAATCCCCCACAACGTGCTAGCCATCACAAAGCTGACACGAGACACAAATATAGAAATAAAATTTAAAGATGGAAAGGCACACTTGATCAAGCAAGGGAAAGAGATAGGAAAGGTAACCATACACGAGGGGCTTCCCTACTTCACACCCAACGCAAGGGAGGAAGAAGGCATTGATGCCAGCACAAACCATGAGGTAGATAAGTATCCAGAAACAGAGGGGGTGCAGCAGGAGGCAGGGTGTAGCCATGAGAAGACAAACAAGTCTGTATCTATCAGCAAACCATTACATGATAACTGCGCCCACCTCCTACACAGGAGACTGGGACACATAAGCTTCCCCATTGTAAAGAAAATGATGGAATGTACCGAAGGTCTCAAAGTAAAGAACTGCGAAAACTACTTAGAGTGTTCAGTTTGTAAGCGTTCCAAGATCAAGGTTAAGGCCATCCCCAGGGGATCCAAACGAACCACGGAATACCCCTTCCAATTGGTGCATATGGACTTGGTAGGGCCAATGAAACCCTCTGTAGGACATAGGAAGCGATTCTTCCTCACGATTGTAGATGACTACACCAGATACGGGTATGTCTACTCCCTCAGACACAAAAACGAAGTGTTCCAAAGGTTTAAGGAATTCCACAGAAGAGTAGATATGCAACATAACATGAAAATAAGGCAGATAATGACTGATAGGGGGTCAGAATTCATGGCCAAAGAATTCACAAGGTGGCTGAGGGAGCAGGGCATAGCGCATTACACCTCTTCACCTTTCTCTCCCTTTCAAAATGGAGTCTCAGAGAGAAAGAACGGAGTGTTGCAAACCATGATGAGATGCGCCCTGGAGGATGCTGGGATGGGGCAGCATTTCTGGTCAGAGGCAATACACTACGCTAATTACACCCTGAATAGACTGTGGTCAAGCTCTATCAATAAGACACCATACGAGATGCTATACAACAGAAAGCCCAACATCGCACATTTACACATATTCGGCGCCCCAGCTGATGTCCACATTCCCAGACAGCTAAGAAGAAAAGGGGAAAAATTATCAAAAAGGTTAAGGTTCGTGGGTTACGAACCGGGCACAAAGGGCTACAGATTTGTCGACAACAATAACCGTTTTGTGGTTTCCAGATCAGCCAGTTTCCACGAAAACGCAAACTGGTCGAGGGTACACTCCAACGACATCCCAGCCAATAGAGTCACGTTCGAACATGGCCAAGAGGAAAGGGAGGTCAGAGAGGTCACAGGGCACAAGGCCAACCATCGCAAGACAAGCGTCAAAGGTTGGAAAGAAGGGCACCCTTCACTGAAGATAGATGACCTGACGGACAAAGAGGCAGACATCATGCAGGAGACCGAGCCAACCCCCAGTAGGCCAATCAGAGAAACCAGAAACAAGCTACCAAAGAAGCTAGAGGACTACGTTATGACCATCCACAACACCCATTTCACGCCCAGCTCATACGAAGACATCCTCGAGCTCCCCCGGGAGGAGAAAGAAAAATGGATGCTTGCCATGGAGAAGGAGATGGAAAGCCTAAAGGACCTTCAGGTATACTCACCTGCCCAAGTTCCAGAGGACAAAAAACCAATAGGAACCAAATGGGTGTTCAGGGTTAAAACATTAGAGGACAACAAGGTCCTATACAAGGCAAGACTAGTCGCGCAGGGTTTCGCCCAAAGATACCCCGAAGACTATACGGACACCTACTCGCCAACCGTCAGGGCAGAGAGCGTCAAGAGCGCCCTGGTGGTGGCCACCATCCTGGGCTTGGAGGTCTTCCAATTCGACGTACAAACAGCATACTTGCACGCCGAGCTGGATAAGGAAATATACGTCAAAGCCCCGCCTGGGTACAACAAAGACAAGAACCAAACCTGGCTGCTGAACAAAAGCCTGTACGGGCTCAAGCAGTCGGGCAAGAGGTGGTACGACTGCTTGGCCAAGGCCCTCAGATCCATGGGCTTCGAGGCCACCTCAGCTGACAAATGCTTCTTTACGAGGAGAGAAAACGACTCATTCGAAGGTGTGCTCGTTTACGTGGACGACATCTTGTACATCAGCAAGCACAAGGACAGGTGTGACAAGTTCGCCACCGACCTAGGTAGCCACTTCTCCTTAAAGTCACTTGGAAAGATTGACAGATACCTAGGGGTCCAAGTGATAAAAACCAACAAGGGCTTCCGACTCTCCCAGAGAGAAAAGATCATCGAGCTGCTGTCCAAATGCAACATGTCCGAAGCAAAACCCAGCGAGACCCCCATGCAACCCGAGTTCCTGAAAACCATGTATGAGGAATCTGAACCCTTCACAGACAACAAACTATATAGATCAACGATAGGGTCACTGCTGTACATATCCAACTGGACCAGGCCCGACATCGCCTTGGCCGTCAACCTGCTGTCCAGACATGTAAGCAAACCTACGGTAACACACTGGAACGCCATCAAAAGACTACTTAGATACTTAAAATTTAGTGCAGATGCCCTACTCTGCCTAGAACCAGAAACATCCAAGGAACCAAAGCTGACCTGCTACGCTGACGCCGACTGGGCTGGGGACATAGAGTGCAGAAAAAGCACCTCAGGCTACGTGCTACTACTCAACAATTGCCCCATCCACTGGTACACTGGAAAGCAAAAACTGGTGGCCACATCAACCACGGAAGCAGAATTTGTTTGCCTATCAAAGGCCGCAAACAATTTAGTATGGTTCGATGACCTGCTCTGCGACATCTGGGCTGAACCCTCATATCCAATAGTTATCCACGAAGACAACAAGGCAGCGATAGAAATCTCTAGGGCCGATGCCATAGGTCAGCGTTCTAGGCACATTGACATTAAATACAAACACGTCAGGCAGTTTTCAGAGATAGGCTTCATTAGGGCAGTGCACTGTGACACAGAGGAGCAAACAGCAGATATTCTCACTAAACCCCTACCACATAAACAACATGCTTACCTCATGTCAAAAATGCGTGTTTGCTTATAATTCATGTCCGTACCAGTGTATTCTCTGTATGTATGCTAACACCGCCTCAGGTACCCAGTTAGGCATTTAGAGGGGGTTTTGTCATGATAAAATGCCTAACTGCCATGTCTCCCTGATCCCCCGGACCCTCAAGGGTTAACTAACCACATATCCCATAATCCTTATAACCACTCCTTACCTCTTGACCCCTCCTCCTGGGTACAAAAGGTCCAACCGCATGGTCCACAGTTCATTCCAGATGTATACCTGAAAGAGAAAGGTACAAGGTCAGTGACCTCCAGTACCAACTGATCAACAATAAAACTACTGAAAAGAATTGGGCTATGTCTTTGAGTTATTGGGCTAGATCCAGTTTCTAACAGATCAGCTGTGTGACAATATGCTGTGCCGGGCAATGTCAGAACCTTTTTTTAATTTCTAATTTCAACATTTTTTTACTACCAGTCAGCTGTGAGAAAATCAGCTGTGCCTGATTGTCTTTGAGGTTCCTGTTTGTTGCAGGGGCCATTTTGTGTAAAGTCCATCTGCTTCTGCATTGTATGTGAGTCAGTTGTGTAGCTTTTGTGTTACTTTTGTGTAAAGTGTGATAGTTTGCTTTTGAGCTCTCTGTGATTCAGTGAGGTTCTGCATTGTGTGTGAATCAGTTGTGCAGCCACGGCCACCTGGTCACATAACCACCAAGCCACGGCCGCCTGGTCATATGACCACCAAGAAATGGCCACCTGGTCATATGCCCACCAACCAACGCCCACAGAACCGGTTGGGGAAATTTTTGAATTTCACCACTGTTCCAAGGTCCCTTCCAACTCGGTCATTCTGTGAAAAGCACCTTTGGGTTAATTCTGTAGACACACTTGTTGGGTTGGGCAATTGAGGAGGCAGAAGCAAGGTAGTAACAACAGCTCTTTAATGGAGAGTGAGACTTCAGTGAAGGTTACAGACAAACAGCCTTCCTTATATACCCGGACAGCCGGGCAGCTGACCAATCACAAGTAACCCATTGTTGTTTAAATCTCCCGCCAAAACTACATACATAACTCCCTTTCCCCTCCCAGAAGGCACTTAGTCTATACATTTGCATACAAAATCGCGCAGGTGACCAGGGCATGTCCGGGCCCTAGTTGACCTGCGCAGTTCAATCTGAGGCATGGTGTCGAGCCGGTCGGAGGGACCTTTTGTTTCTCCCGGCTCTGCCAATGGAACCTCCTGGATTTCGTTGGGGCCGTTGGAGTCTTTGGTTGGGAGTGGCGTCTCGCTGGGGCAACGCTGGAACCCGGAGTCCGCAGCTAAGTCTTCTGACCTTCTCAGGCTTGAGTTAGCTGTTGTAGGAAAACTTTGGAAGTCAGGGCCTGGTATTTCTGAGTACATTTCTGGCTGTCCGGCCAACCACTTTCTAAGTTGATCGATGTGGCTACGCCAGATCCTTCTATCTTCCACGTCCACTGTGTATGATTTGGGCCCCTTCATGTCAGAGATCACCCCGACCACCCATAGGGGACCCTCTGAGTAATTCCTAGCGAACACCAGTGTTCCTATCTGAAACCCGCATAACCTCTGGTCGGCCCCTCTAAACCCATCTAGCGAGTAGTTGGGGCGCAATCGGTCCAAGGTACACCTGAGCTGTCTACCCATGAGGAGTTTGGCTGGGCTGCGCCCCATGGTAGTACAAGGGGTGGCGTGTTGGACTACTAAGAATTTGTCTATTCGGGCTTGCCAGTCTCCTGTGTCCAGCTATGCCAGTGCCTCTTTGGCCGTTCTTACAAATCTCTCAGCCAATCCATTACTGGCTGGATGAAATGGGGCCAAGAGTGCGTGCCGGATGCCTAATTCTGCCAAGTACCCCTCGAACTGTGTGGCAGTGAATTGGGGCCCATTATCCGACACTAAGGTGTCGGGCAGCCTGTGGGTGGCAAAGAGTTTGCAGAGTGCCTTTATGACTGCTTCGGCAGTCATGGATGGCATGAGAAGGATCTCAAGCCACTTTGAAAAGGCGTCGACAATCACCATAAAGGTTTGGCTGTGGAAAGGCCCTGTGAAATCTACATGAATCCTTGACCAGGGGCCCTTGGGACGCTCCCATTCCCTGACCGGTGCTGTGGGGGGATCTGGCCTGGACTCTTGTAGGGGTCACACTTCCCCACCCACTTGGCAATGTCATTATCCATTTGGGGCCACAATACATAGCTCCTCGCTAGACCCTTCATTCGTGCAATTCCCGGGTGCCCTTCATGTAACATTTTAAAAACTTTTTCCCTTAAGCATAAGGGCACAATGACGTGGTCACCCCATAACAAACAACCCCCTTGCATAGACAGTTCATTTTTTTTTCCCGTAAAGAATGCTTTGAATTCCCTGCCCTCAGTCTTTGCTGGCCAACCCCTCGTGACACAACTCATGACAGTTCCCAGCACATGGTCTTTAGTTGAGGCTCTCGCTACTTTCATTGAGGTGAGAGGCCCTGAGTCCAAAACATCAATAAGGAGAACTGGTGCCTCCGGAGTTGGGTCTTCTAAGAGGTCCGGTAGCGGGCAGCGGCTGAGGGCATCAGCATGCCCCAGACTCAGTCCCGGTCGGTGGACAAGTTGGTAGGAGTATGCTGCCAGGAATATCTCCACCGTGTCATGCGTGGAGACAAGGCAGCGGGGGTGGGCCGATCCCCAGCCAGGAGGCCCAAAAGTGGATGATGGTCCGTGACCAATTCAAAATGTCGGCCGAATAGATATTCATGAAATTTCTTGACTCCCGACACTGCTGCAAGGGCTTCCCTGTCCAGCTGGCTGTAGTTCCATTCCACACTGGACAGGGTTCGCGAGTAGTAGGCAATGGGTGCCTCTAGCCCATTCAGAAGTCTACAGCTCAAGACGGCTCCCACGCCAAAGGGAGACACATCACAGACTAGAACAAGTGGTAGCGTCGCATTATACTGAATCAGAAAACTGTCCGCGGATAGATTTTTCACTGCGTTGAATGCGGCAGCTTCAGCCTTCCCTCAGACCCAAGGTGCATTTTTGGCCAGTAGCCAGTGTAGCAGCTCAGCGACCGTTGCCTTGTCTCTTAGGAATATGGCATAAAAGTTGAGGAGACCCAAGAAAGCCTGTAGCTCCGATTTGTTTTTTGGTGTGGGCACATTCTGGATGGCCCTTATTTTGCTCTCGGTGGAGTGTATTCCCGATCCATCCACCTGGTACGCCAAGAATTCCACAGAGGGGACTGCAATCATGCACTTAGTCCATTTTACACGCAGTCCAGCCTCCTTGAATTTGGCCAACACCCGCCTTAGTCTGTCCCCTAGTTGTTTCTCGTCTGTTGCGCTAATGAGTACATCATCAAAGTAGGGCATGACCCCTGGCAGCCCTTGCAACAGGCGCTTCATGGTACTTTGGAAAAGTCCGGGGGTTATGCTGACTCCGAATTGCAGTCTGGTGCATTTGAATGCACCTCTATGGGTGACTATAGTCTGTGCATCTACAGACAGCGCCATCTACCGGTAGCTGCTGGTATGCCTGCGCAAGATCGAGTTTTACGAAGATCCTGCCAGGGCCCAGCAAATGGAGTAAATGATGCACAATTGGGACAGGATATGCGCTCTGCTGAAGAACCTTGTTTAATGTGCATTTGTAGTCTGCGCAGATGCGCACAGACCCATCTGATTTGACCGGGGTCACTATTGGGGTCTCCCACTTGGTGTGATCTACTGGGACTAACACCCCTTGCTTGATTAACTTATCCAGTTCCAAGTCAATTTTGGGCTTGAGTGCAAACGGCACTCGTCTAGCCTTCAGTCTGATTGGAGCTACGTTAGGGTCTAAGTTAAAAGAGATAGGGGTCCCCACGTACTTGCCCAGCTGGTCGTCGAAGACGTCCTGGAACTCCTTCATGAGGTCTTCCTTCAGGGTGCTGCCACTGGCGCTGTGGTCACCGGTGAATCCCATTCCTAGGGCCTTGAACCAGTCCAGCCCTAGGAGGCTCGGGAGTGTCTTGCTGACCACGGTGAGGGGTAGTTCCTTCTGGTACTTGCCATAAGTGACCTGGAACATGCCAACTCCTGCCACAGGGATGTTGTTCCCCTGGTAGTCTCGCAGCCGAATTTGTTGGATTTGGAGCCGGCTCTTCTTGATGTTGGGAAGGGCGGCCTTCAGAGTAGCCCAGGGCATTATGGACAGGGATGACCCAGTGTCAATCTTCATCTCGCAGGGTTGGCCTTCAATCTCGACTGTTGTGTGGACCTTTTTCTCGATGGTCGCGCTGGCCTTCCGATGAAGGTGCTGCAGGTCTTGTGGCTTTGAAATTCGTGTCGTTTCCTCTGGTCGCCATCTTTAGGGTTGCCAGGTCTGCTTCCAAAAAATAGCGGACAAGCGGGAGGGCGGGGTTTAAGTAGTAAAAAAATAAAAAAAATTACAATTAAATTATATATTTTCTTACAAACATTTTAACACGTATTAAAATAATCACTTCAAAACTTTACTTAAAATTCAAAACATCAAATATATTATAATAATATGTAAAATATTAAATTACATTTTACTTTGCTGTCGTGTGTATTTTTTATTTGACTGCGCAGCTTTGATCAATTCTTTGTGTTTAAGGAATAATTCTTAATTTCAGTACAACGTTGAGAAATATTAAAAGATATACAAAGTTCACTTCGAACTGATGGTACAAGCAGTCGGTTACGTTCGTCAGTCCACAAATTTCCCATGACGCTGAAAATTCGTTCAACGTTTGCATTTGATACCGGAATTGATGCACAATACTGGAACAGTTTCAGTAAACTCGGAGCTGGCTCTTTCTTGAAAAAGTATGTCCACTTATCAAGGGATGAATCGCCCTGCAGATGAACATAAACTTCTTCTAAGGCAGAAATTTCATCGAAGAGAGTGTTGGGTGGAAGTTCTTCTCGCCATGGTGATAATAACCAGATGTTCGTCATTTCTTCTAAAGTTGGAGGATTATTGCGATCAATTAGATTGAAACAATTTAGCGTCTCATTCATTCGCTTGTTGCTGGAAGCTATTTTCTCCTTATCTAAATGATTTTTTGTGCTTGCATGCTGTGTGACAGCATTTATACCATTATATTCAATTGTGAACAATTTCTGACACAATTTACAGTAGGCCGCCATATTTGTTCTGTCGGTTTCATTGTTGGTAATCCATGCAAAAGTAGCTTCCCAGGCTTTGATGTATTTGCACACTCCTCTCTTTCGTTTTAAAGAATTTGAAATCTCGCCGCTGTCACTCTCATCATTCGACGCCATTTTAGGTCAGTCGACACAAGCTACAATACATTTTAAAAATATGAACTATACATAATTTTATAATATATTTTTATTTTAATCTCATCATTAATTTTTTCAGAGATTCGAGTTCAATGGATATTCGATCTTTGTCTCATTCTAACTTATGAAAAAAAAGACAAAACATGATTCTCCTCTCCTTATTCTCTTAGACTGTACAGCTTTAGATTACGTACCATTTCATCATAAAGCTTTTGAATAAAAAAAATGTCCACTATTTTGTGAAAAAAAATAGTGAACATAATGTGAAAAAAGTGGACTGTTCGCTCAAATAGTGGACACCTGGCAACTCTAGCCATCTTTACTGGCCCGCTTGTGCCGCGCCGGCTCTGATTGGTTGAAGTTGTTTCGGGGCTTGTGGTTGACTGGTAGGCTTGCCCTGCAGACTCTCACCAGATGCCCCTTTTTCTCGCAACGCCAGCAGATGGCATCCTTGAATTTACAGGTTTGCCTCTGGTGTGCTCCGCCGCAGCTCAAGCAGCTTCCTCATTGCTCCTTCTGCTCCTGTGCCTGCCTCTCTGTTTGGAAGATGTCCTCCTCTGACTCTTCCTCACTGCTGGTCTGGGTGGATTCTCGGTGGACTGGCGCCGACCTCGGGGTTTCCTTTGGGTTAGCTGGTCATTGCAGCATCTCCGCAGCCTTGGTCGATGACTCATGTGCCCTGGCCTCGTCGAGAGCGATGGGTAGAGTCAGATTTTGTCTTGCGAACAACCTTCTCTGTAAGCGTATGTCTCGCACTCCACAGATTAGTTGCTCTAGGAGCGCGTCATCGAGATCCCAGTATTTGCAGTGCGTCTCAGCCTTATGCAGGGTGGCCATGTACGCGCTGATCGGCTCTCCTTCACGCTGTACTCGTTGCTGGAGCTTGTAGCATTGCACAAACTTCGATGGGACCGGGGCCTAGTGCGCCTTGAGCGTAGCTTGTAGCACTTCCCACGAGATGGTCTGGACCGGTGTCGGTTCCGAGAGTGACTCTGCCATGTCAAAGACCCCTGGCCCACAGTGGCTCAGGAACAGGACCCTCTTTCTGTTTCCGGGGAGACCCTGCATGTCACTGGCTTCCAGGGTGCACTCGAACCGGATCATGTACAACCCCCACTTCTCTCTGGCTGGGTCGAAAGGCTTTGGTGGTACGAATGCAGGTATCGTAGTCCTGTTGTGTACGGCTTGTCAGCCTGGCTGAATCCGCTGTAGGTAGCTCTTTTTCGGCTTGCTTCTCAGTGCCTCAATCCCACCTTCGTCGCCAATGTTGGGTTGGGCAATTGAGGAGGCAGAAGCAAGGTACTGACAACAGGTCTTTAATGTAGAGTGAGACTTCAGCGAAGGTTACAGGCAAACAGCCCTCCTTATATACCCAGCCAGCCGGGCAGCTGACCCATCACAAGTGAGCCATTGTTGTTTAAATCTCCCGCCAAAACTACATACATAACAACACTGCTCCTAGAAACATTCCCTCCCTTGATCAGTTCTGGGTTCCCTGGCACTTCCGGTGGCACAGAGGCCCTCCTTTGAATGGCTACTAGACAAACGGTTGCAAGTCAAGAACTACCTGTAGATATTTTTTTTTCCTTGCATTAAAGCAGTTCATTTGGCCATTGGTTCTCTAATCCTTGCTTCCGTTGTGGGGGTTAATCTATCTGGACTGGCCGTCTCTTTGAAAATAGGGAAAGAATTTGATTTTTTTCTCCCAAACTATTTTTCCACCTGCACAGAACTGCCAGGGAGTTATGGAGGGCACTGGCTGAAGACCCCTATGCTAACCTGAAGATCATGAAGCCCCTCCTCAAAAGGCTTCAAAACGAAGACCCCACCACCGAAGCTTTTGGCAGGAGAAACAGCCAATCCATCATGCCCATTGCGGTAAGCCCTCAACTGGTGGCTCTCCTTTCCTTAGATCTGCAGGTGGGCCACGCCTGAGGGAAGGGGGAAGGGGCTGAGCAGAAGAGTCGCCCTCGGGGGTCTCCTCATCAGGAGCAGGCATGCCCTGGCTGGAGGGAAGCAGAGGGCAAACTGGTGGGGACTGAAATTGAAGCAAAATTTGACGTAGCCCCTCCCCACCCCAAAATGCCCCATTGAATGTAGAGGCATCAGTGGGCTTCCTTGCCTGAACAGCTTTGATATCCATCCATCCATTCATCCACCCATTCATCCACCCACCCATCCATCCATCCATCCATCCAACTCTATCATCTATCCACCCATCCATCCATCGGTTCATCTATTCATTAATCCATTCATTCATGTATCCATTCATTGATGGATTCCTTTATTCATTTCTTGAGTTATTTCTTACAGAAATAACTAAAAAAGAGTTTGATTTAAGAAAATACATGATAGGAACCAACAAAGGCAAACACCCAACGGAGTACTTTGTGTCATATCTTATTTTAAATATTTTTAATCTGTATTTTTATTATGTATTATATTGTTTTATTACATTGTTCTAAACTGCCCAGTGTCAGATTGCTCAGATGGCCGGTGTAGAAATTTGATTAATTAAGACCAATAGATTTGTAGTCCAGGTTTGAACTGTGGGGTCCTTGGTGCTTACTGAGCTTGGTGGTTTTCTTGCAGATGTTTCATGACCCTACCTCTAAGCCTAACTCTTGGAGCACTGATGATGTTACCTAGTGGGGTCATGAAACATCTGCAATGAAAAAACACACACTCAGACAGCACCAAGGACCCCTCCAATCACCTAATAGGTGGAGAGTCAAGAGCCACTTAGGAATGAAGACAGAGAAACGTGAGGTTACCGATCTCTTTGTCCCCAGTTCTGTCTCACTTGTGCTACTCGTTGTCTCCCTTTTGTCCTGTATCTACACCCCACTGGCCTCCCAAAGTCTGGCTGGGGTGTAGAATGGGAGTTTCAGAAGTCCCACTTCTAGCAAAATTTTGCTCCGTGTCTCAGACATGGACATTCCTGGCTCAGGTTTCATGGACATGAGGATTTTTTTCTTTCTCTGGGCACAATGAGGATGTATCTGCCGAACAAAACTCTGCATTGGCGAGAAGAAGACATCCAGCCAGTAAACCCTCAGCTCCATTCAGTTGCCCAGACTCCACCCCGCAACGGATTATGGGGTCGTTAAAAGAAGATGATGATGATGAATCTAAGTAACCTGATGAGCCCGAGCTGACTCTCCTTTCCTCCTGTTTCTAGGCCACCAATGCGCTCTCCTTCCTCCTCTCGCTTCCTGAGGCAGCAGGCACTGTCCAGAATAAGTTCTCCAGCCTGCTCCTGGCGCTCGTGACGCAGATCTATTTCCTGCTGGGAGCAGGCAAGAGCGGGTCAGAGGAAAGCAACCACCTGGGGTAAGGAATCTCCTACGCCCAATCTGGATCCTTTCTCCATTTCTGCAAAGCTCAGGAGATGCCTACAGGTTTTCCCCAGGTCGACTTACGACCACAACGGGGCCCCACTTCACTCTGTTGCTGAGTGAAACAGTCGTTAAGTGAACTTTGTCCCATGTTGCAACCTTTCTTGCCAGAGTGGTTAAGTGAATCATTGCCCTGGTTAAGCCCCATGGTTGTTAAGTGAATCTGGCTTCCCCGTTGACTTTGCTTGCCAGAAGGTCGCATATGGGGATCGCGTGACTCTGAGACACTGCGACCGTCATAAATATGGGTCAGTTGCCGAGAGTCTGAATTCTGATCCCATGACCATAGGGATACTGTAACGGTCGTAAGTGCAGGGGGATCAGCTGAATGATTGGCACCATCTCTTCTTCCTTTGTTTCATTTAGCAACGCAGTCGAAGCTGTCAAACACCTAATCTTGTGCACTGGCTATCAGGAGGAGTTCAGTGATTTAGATATGCTTCAATGTTGGGAGATGCTGATGAGTCCTGATAGTGTGTTTGAAGGCATTTTCCACCTGGTCCGGTAAGAAATTAAAAGTCAAAAGAGCTTGGCTACGAGGAGCAGTGGGTGAGAGAGGGAGGGGAGGCAGAGGGAGAGGGAGAGGAAGAAGAAGAGGCAGAGAGATAGGGGGAAGGGGAGAGAGAGGGAAGGGGAGAGAGAGGGGAGAGGGAGAGAAAGAGGGAGAGAGAGAGACACAGAAGGCAAAAGTGAGAGAGACAAAAGATTAGAGGGGAGGGGAGGGAGGGAAGGGGAGAGGGAGAGAGGGGGAGTCAGAGAAGGAGAGAGAGAAAGAAAGGGAGAGGAAGGGGAGAGGAAGAGAGGGAGAGTGAGAAATTCTCTAAATGGAATAATTCATTGAGTAATTCATTTATCGATAATTCAGATCATGATTTCTCTAGCTTGGTGATTTTCTTCTCCCTAACCAGCAGATCTTGTCTGATCTCTCCATATTTATTCTTTTAGGAACTTGTTCACCTACTCGAAACATGAGCTGAAGGTCATGTTCCGACAGGCCAACACCTACCTGCGCCACCCCGATTTACGACATAAAACCATTGGGATGGTTTTCTTTTCGGAGGTGAGGAGACCTTGAGATGCATCCCAACCTTCTGGAGCTCAAGGAAAGTTGCCCAGGGTTCAACAGAACTTTATGGTTGGAAACTGAAAGTTGTGGGTTCTCCATCACTGGAGGTCTTGAAGAAGAAACTAGACAGCCATTTGTCTGACATGGTAGAGGGTCTGCTGCTTTACCAGGGGGTTGGGCTAGAAGACCTCCAAGGTCTTCTGGGATTCTGTTAATCAGTGGAATGGCTTGCCTCCAGAAGTTGGAGGGAGGGAGGGAGGGAGGGAGGGAGGGAGGGAGGGAGGGAGGAAGGAAGGAAGGAAGGAAGGAAGGAAGGAAGGAAGGAAGGAAGGAGATTGAGGGAGGGAGGATGGGAGAAAGGGAGGAAGGAAGACTCAATGACCCCAAATTCCTTTTACTTTTTGCATTATTTTTTGTATTCTTGCAACTATCATTTACACTACCTATCAGACGGTCACAAAAGGGATGACGTAACCTCGAAACACTGCGACCGTCATAAATATGGACCAGCAAGTACCCAAATTTTGATCACATGACCATGATGATGCTACCATGGTCATAATTCTGAAAAATGGACGTATCCCTTTTGTCAGTGCCGTTGAGACTTTCAGCAGTCACCAAACCAGGACTGTATTTATTTTCTTTTTCTCTCCCCGTAATGGCTGAAAGTGGCATCTTTAGTCGAGGCTCTCAGGGAAGTTCCCTTCCTTTGCTTGGCTAATGCTCCGTATCTCCACTCTTCTTCCTCAGCTGCTGTACCATCCGGAAATTTGCCAATTCTTTGTCATCCAAGACATCCTCCAGGTGCTGATGGAATGGATGAGCCAGCCATATCCGCTGATACAGATCTTCAGCGTTAGAGGATTGGGGAACCTCATCCAACACCCGTTTGAGGTAAGAGATGGGGGGGCAGGAAGTGAGTGGCTTCCAAGGTAGTAGCAGGTGTGACCTCACTCTCTGGGAAGTCTACAAGGCTGGGAAGGATAGAAGAAGGAGAAGAAGAAGGCAACCAGCAGAAAGAGGACAGCTAGAGTGGTGTCTCTTCTACAAAGATGGCTGCACCCCTGGAAGATCTGAAGGAGCAAGTAGAGGCCAGATCCTCTTGGAGGACACCTGAAAGCAGAACAAGAAGCAACGGATGGAAACTAATCAAGGAGAGAAGCAACCTAGAACTTAGGATAAATTTCCTGACACCAAGAACAATTAACCAGTGAAACGACTTGCCTCCAGAAGTTGTGGGTGCTCCAACACTGGAGCTTTTCAAGAAGAGTTTGGATAACCATTTGTCTGAAATCGTCTAGGGGTTCTGGCTTGAGCAGGGAGTTGGACTAGAAGACCTCCAAGGTCCCTTCCATCTCTGGGATTCTGTTAAGGACCAGGGGAGACCTGAGAGCAGTCTTCCAGTATTTGAAGGGCTGCCCCAAAGAAGAGGGGGTCAACCTATTCTGCAAAGCCCCTGAAAGCAGAATGAGAAGCAATGGATGGGAACTAATGAAGGAAAGAAACAACCTGGAACTAAGGAGAAATTTCCTGAGAACAATTAATCCTTGGAACGACTTGCCTCCAGAAGTTGTGGCTGCTCCATCACTGGACCTTTTCAAGAAGAGACCAGCAGCCATTTGTCCAGCAGAGTCTAGGGTCTCCTGCTTGAGCAGGGGGTTGGACTAGAAGACCTCCAAGTTCCTCTTCAACCCTCTTCTCTGCTCTGTGGGCTTCTCTTGTGTTTGTCATGATCGCTGCGAGACTCAGAGAACTCCAGTGACCGTGTTTAATTGCTCGTTTCTTTCCCTGCTTCTTCCAGAAAAACATCTTAGAGCCACTCTTGATTCCAGTGCTAAACTGTGCTTCTCACGAACAGAAGACCGTGGCGAAGGAAGCTATAAGGACCCTGCATTTCCTCCTCAGATACCTCAATATAGAAACCCATGCATGGAAGGCAGTCAACCTCATTCCGCTCCTTCTAAAATATTTTCATGATGTAAGTCAACCAAATCATAAAAAACTGGGTTTCCACCTCTCCCTCCCTCCCTCCCTCCCTCTCTCTCTCTCTTTCTCTCTCTCTCCTCCTCCCTCCCTCTCTCCCCCCTCTCTCTTCTCCCTCTCTCTTTCTCTCTCCCTCCCTCCCTCCCCCCCTCTCTCTCTTTCTCTCTGTCTCCTCCTCCCTCCCTCTCTCCCCCCTCTCTCTTCTCCCTCTCTCTTTCTCTCTCCCTCCATCCTTCCTCTCTCCTTCCCTCCCTCCCTCCCTTTCCCTTTCCCTCTCCCTCTCTCTCTATCTCTCTCTTTCTCCCATAAAGAAGGCCTGGGTCTGCAGAATTCTAATTTTATCGAAAATGCTTAGAAAGTTCAGCAACAACTGTGTTGTGCTGTTCTGAAACAGCAGATGATTCTTGAGCCCTTCTAGAGAGCTGGAGAAGTGCCAGAGGAGGTGGACGAGAAGGAAGGTTGCCCCTCTCTTCAGCTTCACCAAACCAGGTGTCCACCTAGAAAATCTACAACACCACACAGCCTATCTAGCAAAATGCCCTAGATTGGTCATCTAGATTGGTGTTGCTTGATCTCAGACACTTTAAGATGTGTGGACTTCAACTCTGCTGGCCTGAGAAGTCCAGAAGGAGCTGCTAAGATTGAACAACACTGGTCTAGATCAGGATTTCTCAACCTTGGCAACTTTAAGAGATGAGGACTTCAACTCCCAGAATTCTCCAGCCAGCATACTGGAGTTGGGGTCCCCATCTTTGGGGCAACCATGACCTGGATGATTGACCATCTCCATGGACATTGAACTGGGAATAGGTGGGCTCTGAACTTGTGTGTTCTCCTTCAAGAAGCTTCTGAATGGCTATTCTGCTATTGGAGGGACTAACCTGTCTCTCTTCCTTCGTAGGACGACATCGAACTGAGGAATACCTCCATCACCATTTTTGGCATGCTCCTGAAAGGACTGAAGGAGATACAGAATAGTAATATGGCTGAAAACATCCTGAACAGCTTTGTTCCCCTACTCATACAACTGTCAAATGGTTGGACGAAAGAGGTGAGTTGAAGGCTGTGTAATCTGAGCTCCTGCTCTGTTCATGCTACCTTCTCAGTGAGACCACCCCGTACCCCCATCTTCACTCAAAGCAATGTGGTTGTACCATGTGGACACTCTGGAGTATCCAATGTGATTCTGGACAATCCTGAAGTTATGGGGTCCTTGGTGCTCCCTGAACTTGGTTGTTTCCTTGAAGACTTGTTTCATGACTAACTAGGTGACAGCATCTCCCTCTTTCCTCCCTCGGCCAGGTCTCCAGGAAGTCCCTTGACTCCTGCGTGTCCTTTATGAACTGGGGGGATGTTCCCAGCGACTTGTTTGACTATGAAATGTATACCAGTCTCCATAGCATGTACTCCAACATCTGCTTCGTGGTTGTAAGTAGGAGCCAAGCTGGCCAGTTTTCTTCTAGATTAGAGTATACTAACCGTTTATTTCTTTATTTTGCCCTGCCTTTCTTATTTTTATAAATAATTCAAGACAGTGGACATCCCTAATACTTGTTCTTTTCTTCACAACAACCCTGTGAGGTGGGTTGCCCTGAGAGAGAGGGACTGCACCAAAGTCACCCAGCTGGCCATCATGACTAAGGAGGGACTAGAACTCCCAAAGTCACCCAGCTGGCTTTGACCAAGAAAGCGGCCCCTTGGTAAAAAAAAAAAAAAAAAAAAAGGAAGCTCTCTAGTTGAGTGGCTTGTTTGTTGCCTTGTTTTCCCCAGATGAATAAATGCAAGCAAAACCTTCCTGCGATGTTGGATCAGATGCTGGGATTCCTGAGGAGCCGGAACTCTTCCCATCGCGAGGCAGCTGCCCTCTTAATTGGTAATCACCAATGCCAACTCTGGAAGGAGGGCAGGAAAACCCAAGACAGGCGGGCGGCCTTATCACCAAAAGAATCTATGCAGAATTAAGCCATGTCGCTTAATCAGACTGGAAGCTGCTCTTATACCGTGTGGCTTCTCCAGAACTGCTACGATTGCACAACGGTTTCTCAGGCAGTTCCTGCCCTCTTTCTTAAGGGTATCGCTGCCGTTGTTAAGTTAGTCCCATGGTTGTTAAGTGAATCTGGCTTCCTCCTGGATTTTGCTCATCCGAAGATCGCAAAAAGTGATCTTTGACCCCCAAGACACTGTAAGCGTCACAAATACAAGTCTGTTTGCCAAGCATCCAGATTTTGATCTTGGGGGTGTGGCAACGGTTGTAAATGTGAGAATCAGTCGTAAGTTACTTTTTTCAGTGCCATTGTAACTTTGAATGGTCACTAAATGAACTGTTATAAGTCGAGGACTACCTGGCCTGTATAATAATAATAATAATAATTTTATTTCTATACCACCCTTCTCCCGAAGGACTCAGTATCCCTCTCTCTTGTATAGGCAACCCCACAGCAGTGTTT
This sequence comes from Pantherophis guttatus, assembly GCF_059756535.1. Lineage (NCBI taxonomy): Eukaryota > Metazoa > Chordata > Lepidosauria > Squamata > Colubridae > Pantherophis > Pantherophis guttatus. Next base: position 2,191,465 of record NC_142064.1, read on the forward strand.
TTTTCTCTGGAAATATTTCCAGCTGGCCTCCCATTCTAGTATTAACTGGATTCAAGGCTGCTTAGGTTTTTTCCCAAGATGATGGTTGTTTGCACAGTCCTAGAACATAAAATAATAGAGTTGGAAGGGACCTAGAGGTCTTCTAGTCCAACCCCCTGCTAAAGCAGGAGACCCTCTTCCATTTCAGACCAGTGGCTGTCCAATCTCTTCTTTAATCTCTTCTTTAAAGCCTCCAGTGAGGCCTGGAGACAAAAACATACGAAGAACGACTACTCCTAATAAAACTACTCCTAATAAAAAGTCCTTCTTTTTATTAGACATACCCAATCCCTGGAACCATCCCGTAAAGTCCCAAAGCGACTCTTCCAAGTGGAAACCAATGAATTGCGTGTTTTTTTCTTGAATCAGTCGATTTAGCCATCTCTGTGAACCCCACCAACGTTTTCTTTTTATGCGCCTAGGCTGCTGCGCACAATACATGCAACCGGATGTGGTGACTTCAAAACAAATCGAAGAAGTTTTCCTTGGTGAGTTTCAAAGTTCCCTCACTTGAACCGGTGATTTGTTCTCCGGAAGCTCTTTCGCTGATCAGGGTTGGTTCTCATGTAGATCCCAGAAATCATTTGTTTTCTGGATTCGTTTCAGGTCTCCGGGATCTGCAAGGCGATTGTGAAGCCTCGGTGGCTCAGGCTGCAGCTGACTCAATGGAAGAAATCTTTCGACAGTGTGGCCATCGGATCAATCCGGATCTTATTAGTAGTCAACTCCTCTCCAAGGTCATCAGGAGGATCTCCGAGACCAAGCAATAATAGTTAATAGCGTAATAGTTTTCTTTATTGTCACGGCATCTCATAGAATGAAATTAAGTGCCATCCTCACTGTATATTATACATTTTAAAAAACCCCATAAAAATAAAACAAAAACACACCTCCTTCACATTGTATGCAATTGAATTGAAAACCCCTGATATTGCATTAATATTGCACTCTACAGTAGAATCAATACAGTTACTGCTCTGGGATTGAAGCAGTTTTTTAGTCTATTTGTCCTTGTTTTTATTGTCCTGTACCGTCTCCCAGATGGTAATAGTTCAAAAAAAGGGGGGGGCAGGATGAAATGGATCCTTAAGGATGTTTTGAACTTTTTTAAGGCAGTGGGAGGTATAAAGCTCTTCCAAAGTGGGGAGGGGGCAACCAATGACTCTCTGGGCACCTGAGACAGGATAATTTAATCTCAGAGAGGAGAAGGTTCCATGAGAAGGTCACAGAGCCACAAATGCTATTGGAGAACGAAGGTAGCAACCATCAACCATCGATGATATCTGGAACACCTCCACTCTTGGTCATCTTCCAGCAGAAATAGGAACGCCTAGAGTAGGGCAAATGCAGAGAGCTGAACACTCCCATGGGGGGAGATCAAATGTCCTCCAAAAAGATGCTCATTATTATCCACATAGATGGAGCATTGAATAAAAGCCTTCATGAAAACCTCTGGATCCCAAAAGCGTCTTCCCATGGGCCCTGATTGTATTTGGAAAGCATGAGACGTTTGTCAACTTAGTTTGTTAAGCCAGAAGTTGGCTGAGCACTGGTCCCCTCCTCATATCTGTTCCTGGCAGTCGTTTCAACTTTCAGCCCTGAATGAGCTCAGCCTTATAGGTTGTAAGTTGCACCGGTCATAAACCAGGTCACCTTGGGTCCGTGATCGATTTAATGACCTTTGAATGGATTAAGGGAGTTGTTCAAAAGTACAGACATTGTAAATAATCATATATTCATGTGCCTCTCCTAGGGGAAATTGTTTTTAAGAATAGAAGAAGAATAGAATAGAGCTGGAAGGGACCTTGGAGGTCTTCTAGTCCAACCCCTGCTCAAGCAGGAGAACCTATACTATCTCAGATAAATATTTGTTCTTAAAAGCCTCCACTGATGAAGCACCCACAACTTCTGGTGGCAGGCTGTTCCACTGGTTAATTGTCTTATTTCTTAGGAAGTTTCTCCTTAATTCCAGGTTGCTTCTCTCCTTGATGAGTTTCCATTGTTTCTTCTCCTGCCTTCTGATGCTATGGAGAATAATTGGATCCCCTCTTCTTTGGGGTAGCCCCTCAAATACTGGGAAACTGCTATCATGTCGCCCCCTAATTCTTCTTTTCTTTAGAAAAGAATAGCGTCTAATTATGGTGGATGCCCCAAAGTGGAGAAAGGTGGACCAAAAAGGCATAGAAATATCAGTACAGGTAGTTCTCAACTTATAACTGTTCGTTTAGTGTCCATTCGAAGCTACAATAACACTGAAGAAAGTGATTTACGTCCCATTTTCACACTGATGACCGTTGAAACATGGTTGATTTCCAAAGGTTATAAGAGTGAAAAATGGTCCTCAACCACTCTTTTTTCTGTTTTCACTTCAAAGCATCACTAAATGAATGGTTGTAAGTCGAGAACTGCCTGATGCTAAACCCAGGTGGTCCTCAACTTACGACCATAATGGAGTCCAACATTTCTGAGGCTAAGTGAGACATTTGTTAAGTGAGTTTTGCCTCATTTTACTACCTTTCCAGCCAGTGAATCACTGCACTTGTTAAATTAGTCACACCATCGTTAAGCGAATCCAGCTTCCCCATTGACTCGGCTTATCAGAAAGTCACAAAAGTTGATAGCATGACCAGGGACACTGCAACAGTCGTAAATGTGAATCAGTAGCCAAGTATCTGGATCTGGATCATGTGACTGTGGGAAATTGTGAAGGAAAGGTTCTGTATTCGAATGGACCGTGACCCGATATGCACACAAACGCACTGAAGCATGGAAATTGACAGAGGAGCCTTGAAAAACTACTTGGTTTAATAAAAACACATAAAAACAAAACCTACAAGAAGGCACCAACAGCCTAAAAGATTCTCCTCTCAGCAAAGTCCATTAGCTCTAATCTTCTTCCCAAGCATGGGAGGTTCTCTGTGTTCTTTGTCAGTCTTCTCAGGAGCAAAGCAGTGACTCAGCTCTTTGTAGCAACTTCAGCTCTGGAGTAAGGTCTCAGGTGAGGTCTCTGGCCATGATCTGCTGCTCTCTGCTGCGCTCTTCAGTGAACTCTGCTCTTGTGCTCTGCTACTGCTTATATACTGAACAACGGACCATTGGAAAGTGTGGGAAACTCAAGCTGTGCTCTGATTGGTTCATTCAAACTGTTCAAACCAATCAATCAATTAGCTGCAGCAATATGCTGAGAGGTTTTTCCTCTCACAATCCCCTTCTCTGCAATAATTGGTTACAGAAATGCATGTACATACAAGTCATGAGCATATACATCATAGTAGTAAGAAATACAATCTTACATAATCATAGATATCTTATCCAAGAGATATTGGTGTTGATCCCTAGGCAATGGCTTCGTGAACAAGTCTGCTATCTGCTCCTTTGTCTCGCCGAAAACTGTCCTAACGAAACCTATCCTGGTTAATTGCCTGACATGTTTATATTTGATGTCAATGTGATGTGACCTCTGTCCCACTGCATCAGCCTGTGAGATATTGATAGCAGCCATGTTGTCCTCATAAATCTCAATAGGATACACTGGTTCTTCCCACAAGTTATTTAGGAGATCATCAAACCATACCAGATTATTAGATGCTTTCGATGAACACACGTATTCTGCCTCGGCAGTGGAAGTGGCAATTAACTTCTATTTACCTGAGTACCAATGGATGGGACTCCCATTCAGAAATATAACATAACCTGAGGTACTCTTTCTGGACTTAATGTCCCCTGCCCAATCAGCATCTGTGTAACAGCATAAACTTGGTTTATCTGATGTATCTGGCTCCAATAAAAGTGAATGTTTAACAGTGTTCTTTAAGTACCTTAAAACTCTTTTAATTCCACTCCAGTGGTATTGAGTGGGATTCTCACAATGCCTGGTCAGAACGTTTACGGCCAGACTAATATCTGCCCTAGTCCAGCTTGAAATATACAGCAATGATCCTATTACTGATTTATAAAATGTCTTCTGCTCAAAAGGTTCACTTTCAGCATACATATTCTTCAGGAAATCTGTCTGCATGGGTGAGTCGCAAGGTTTGGCCTCTGTCATGTTGCATCTTTCTACCAATTCTATAATCTTATCCTGTTGGGAGAGTTCATACCCTTTTTCCATCTTTACAAATTGGACTCCTAAGAATTTATCAATTCAACCTAGAGGCTTTAGGACAAAATTCTTACTTAACTTCTTGGAAAACATCTTACATCTGTCCTCAGACTTGCAGACATACAAAATATCATCCACGTAAACCAGAACTGTTTCTTTAATACCCTGATGATTTTTAATGAACACACATTCATCAGCTGATGAGATTGTAAAACCCATCTGTTTCAAACTACTGGTAAGGCATTCATACCACCTTCTGCCAGATTGTTTAAGACCATAGAGGCTTTTGTTTAAAAGCCAAATATCACTTTCCTGGTGATCTACACCTTGAGGAGCCTTAACGTATATTTTCTTATCTAACGTGGCATGTAAGTATGCCGTTTGTACGTTGAATTGGTACACTCTCCCCTTGTGTGGCAGCTATAGTGAGTGCGGTCTTCACATTTTCAGGCCGCACTGTAGGTGAGAAAGTGTCAACATAATCATCAGGGAATCTTTGTGAAAAACCCTGTGCAACCAACTTCGCCTTGTAAATAAACTTCTCATCTTCGATGGGCTTTTTTTAAAAGACTCATCTTGTGCCAATTACCTTTTTGTTCATTGGTAACTCCATTGGTGTGAATACCTCTAGTTTTTTCAAACTCTGCAATTCGGTATCCATCACAGCATGCCAATTTTGTTGTTCTTTATCAGATAGCATTAACGCATCTTCATACCTTTGGGATATGACCAAAACCTGGTCAACAGAAGTGATAAAACGTTCATACCTTTTTGGCTTCTTCCCCCTAGTGGATCGAACTGGCCTTTTAATTGATTCTTCATCCACTCCATTACTATCTGATAAGTTGTCCTCCTCACCATCACCATCCCACTTTATGCCCTTCTTTCCATGCTCTCTCCGTCTTCCACTTTAAAATTCCCTTCAAGGGTTTGGGGGGGTGTACTGTCCTCCTCATCTCCAAAACCAGAGGTGTCGCTATCAGTAGATAGGCCTTCAGACACTTTTTCTGTGTTTTTATTTTTACTACAAGGGAGATCTCGAGCCAGGATCTCATTTGCATGGATCCTGCTCCAATTAGTGCCTTCATAAAAAGTAGCTGACCTAGATATTACTATTCTCCCATTTGAGTGCACAAACCTAAAAGCCTTAGAACCTGTCTCATAGCCCATAAACCTCAGTTTGGCTGAGACTTTATCCCCCTTCTTTCTAAGCTCTTTTGGGATGTGGATATCAGCCATCACTCCAAATACATGAAGATGCGCCAATTTCAGCTTATGGCCATACACTATCTCATATGGGGTCTTTTGTACCACACTGGACCATACCCAGTTGAGTGTATAATTTGCATACCAAACAGCTTCCGCCCAATATGAAAAACTTAAGTCAGCATCCTCAAGTGCACACCTTACCATTGTCTGCAGCACGCCATTCCGTCTTTCTAAAATTCCATTTTGAAATGCGGAGTAGGGAGCCATGCATAAATGTACTATGTCTTTCCTTTTCAGCCAATCAGAGAACTGTGCTGAATTAAACTCAGTTCCTCTATCGGTCAAGATCTTTTGAATATTGACCTTATGCTGGTTCTCCACTAGGCGGCAGAATTCCTTAAATTTAGACAATGTCTGATCCTTGGATTTGATAGGGTAAACAAGTCCAATGGTCATCTACAATTGTCAGAAAGTAACAATTCCCACCAAAAGAGGCTTTCAGGGGACCCACCAGATCCATATGTACAAACTGGAATATGTGCTCAGAATATCTCTGGGATTTCTTGGGTGCAGGACTCACTTTTGACTTCGCAATCCTGCAAATAGAACAGTCCAGAAAAATATTACAATCTTTAACCCTGGTTCCATTTGAACATTCAAATACCTTTTGTACTACTGGGAAGCTTACATGACCCAATCTACGATGCATGAGATGAGCACATTCATCATGTAACGGCTTGCCAATGGAGATTGCATTGGCGTTCTCAGGCTCACTCCTTCCCTGTTTTAAGTTAAAACTTACAGACCTCTTACTGCTTAAAACATTTTTACAATTACCTTTAAAATTCCCCTTCTCTTGTGTACCTCCAAAATCATCATCTGAATCAAATTGAAATTCGTCATCATCACTATCAAGAGTGGTAAACTGGTTAGTAACATCAGATTCCTCAGCCTTTGAAATGGGAGAGTAATGAGGTAAACCGCTGATTTTCAACACTTCCCCAACCACATGCTTATCATTGGTAACCACAGCAGTTCCCTCTGTGAACAATATCTCTATCTTAGAATTCTCACTTATTTTCAAGTGCTGAGCAAATTATGATCAATGTCAGGTACATATAAAACATCATTAACTTCCCCAAGCCCAGGAATAAAAATCTTACCAATGCCAGTAACTCTTACCCTTTTACCATTTGCAACCTTAACCATAGATCCTCTCAATTCAGTAAACAGCCTTCGATTATTCACAATATGTTTGCTTGCCCCACTATCCAACAGCCACAATTTTACACGTTGCTTTCTAGAGAGATCTGATTCAGATGTCTCAACCACAGTAACAAAGTTCTCAGCAAAACCAAATGTGTCCTTCTTATCATCTTTCTTCAACCATTTACCCCTTCTCTGATTAGAAGTATTACCTTGTGACTTCCCATGTGGGGTGGGTGATTTTTTCTTATACTGACCACCAGAGGGCGCCCTTTGGCATGCTCTAGCATTACACGGGCAATTCCTTTTGTAATGACTAATGTGTAAGGTTTTAAAACCAGATGGCAAAATATTTGCATTTGTAGGCATAGAATTAGGAAAATGCTGTCTCCCATGATGCCGCAGATTTTTAAACTGACAATAGGGCATAGGAATCACGGCAGTTGGCTTAAAAACTGCCAGTTGGTCACTCAATAATGGCCCCCCCTTCAATGGAGAGGGTCAAATTCTCAGGCTGTATGTGCTCAGAAATCATCCATGCCTGTGATGCAGAATGGGAAGACCTCCTCGGCTGCCCCCCTGCAGAAAACCTTGAGTGTACTCCTGGAACATCAACTTCAGTTGGTATAGTCCAAAAGAGGTAGCTCCAAAAACTGGGGGCACTGTGAGAGTGCCCGCCCCATTTACAACAGATGAAGAGAGGGTTGTAGATATCGAGGGAGTATTAATACGAGTTGCAGTTTCACATTGAGCAAGGAGTAACTGAAAATCAGTTCCAAAGAATGCAGTTAACGTCTCAATTGCACTTGCAACTTCAGACTCGGGAAGTGAACTCCTTACTGTCAGCACTCCAAACTACATTCGTTCCAGTGCTGACATAAGGAGGAGAAGAGGGGGCAGCTGGCAAGAGGATGCTTGACTTTTCACCTACTTATTTTCCCTGAAGATAATATCCCCTAGGAGATGGGATGGGAGGGAGGACATTCCTGGGAGCTGAAGTAGTAGATATGGGGAGAGTGATTTGGAAGATGGCCAATGAGACGCAGAGAATTGGAGAACGGAAAGGGAAGGTTTGGGGTCAGGAAGTCAGTGTTGGCTATGATATAATCGGGGACAGATTGTCGTGCTTAATAAATGAAAGATTTCATCATATTTGTTTGGAAATGCAATTTATTTGAGATGACACTGAAACCTGACAGATAGCCATCACTGCTTTCCAAGCCAAGCTGGCTGACCTCCAAACCTCCAGCTCATTTCCAGATGTATGGAGTGAATGGAGACGCAGCCCGGACGTCATGGCAGAAAGTAAACTGTCTGAGGAGAGCTTAATTCAGGCAACTGGAAAAGAGCCAGTTCTGATCCCAGCCAGCTTGGATACTACAGAGTCTCAACCCCCCCCCCCCACCCATCGAAGCTGCCAGACAGCCAAGATCAGATGATCGTGCTACAACCCAAGAAGAGAAAAGATGAGTATTCGGGGGTTTTGCCAAAATCCGCAGAGGCTGAGTTTCCCTTCCCGAGCGTTCAGGGGAAGGGGAAACCCCTAAGTGAATTGGGGAGGGCAGACTGGATATGGGACTGGCAGCAGGCCAGGCATCAAAAAGCTTCAGGGAAGCCACTCAAGAGCCCCATAGATGAATTGAAGGAGAAATTTGACCGTGCCATCCTTCGGGAGGAGGGGCCATCATGCAGGCCAAAGGAGAAGAGGGAGCCAGTTTGGGCTGATGAACCGAGAGGCCGTAGACTGAAGCACAGCCCTTCCCCCTCCCCCCAGCAGAAGGAGAAGGAGCCCAAAGATGCATCCATGGGTTCCTCCCTTACACAGCAAGCAGAGCAGCCTGGATAGGACATCACCTCCCTACCCTAGAATGAGAGATGAGGAGGAGGACCAGCAGCACCGAGGCCAGGCTTACAAAGCCCTGCACTGGGAGGAGAGGGCAGCGAGGGAGGACCCACCCCATTTCAGAGGGAAGTTCGATGGTGATCCAGACCAGCTAGCCCAATTCCTCGACACAGCTGAGATCTACATCGAGCGCTATGGACACCTCTACCCATTTCCCAGAGCCCTAGTGAGTGGCATTTCAGAAGGGTTGGAGGGAGAAGCAAGGAGGTGGTCAATAGCCCTCTACAAGAACAGCCCCCCCCCAACTGCAAGACGCAGATGGGTTCTTACAACTACTACGAGCCCAGTTCGAGGAGGCAGAGGAGGACCCCTATGTGGAGGATGAGCTCAGGAACCTAATGCAGAAGGGGAGGCCCATCAGAGAGCATATCCGTGAATTCAGGAGAGTCATTGGGACCTTACCTCCCTTACCAGAGCGACTACTGGTGTATTTCTTTAGAACAAGCCTGGACAAGCGAATCGCCCAAGTGACCGCTTATTGGGACATCCCGAACCGACTCTCGAATGGTTCCGAGTAGCAATAAAAGTCGACAGAGGGTTGCGAGCCAACGACATGTCAAAGCAACCAGATGGCAAGCAGAGAGGCCAACCGGACCAGGGACCACCCATTAGACGAGAAACCACAGCACCACAGCCTACCCAGAGGCCTGTCGTCCCACAGAGCCCGCTGAGGTGCTACAGGTGTGGGGGGATTGGTCACCTGGCTGCAGCGTGTGGAACCCCAAGGCCGAGATCAGACCCACCGCCCAAGGCACAACTGGAACGAGGGCCCAAGTGCACCACCAACACACCACGGAAAATCCCCCAGGGTCCAGAGGTCTTCGCCTACCTAACCAAAACAAGGGGGATCCCAGATGATGGAAATCAATCCCCCAAATCGTATGACAGTGAGGATGAGGGTGAAGATGACCCAATGGTGAGTGGACCCATCCACCCTTTTCTCTTCCCTATACGTCTAACGGCCCCAAAAACAGGGACCCAAGGGACTTTCCAAGCCCTAATAGATTCGGGCTGCATGAGGTGCCTGATTAACCTACCTACAGTCCTAAAATTAGGGATCCGAGTCAAAAAGCTCAACCACCCAATTCGATTTGAACAAGTTGATGGGTCTCTAGTGGGGGGAACTTACGCCACACACCTGACCGAACCAGTGAAGTTGGAGCTAGCAGATCACTGGGAAACGATTCGGTTCATAATAGCCCCCAAAATGACAGATCCAGTCATACTGGTACTCTCTTGGCTGGACAAATGGGGCCCCATCATCTGGTGGCAAGAGGGAACCCGCAGATTGAGGATAGCAAAGGGCCCCCAACCCCTGCCGCTCCAACCAGGCGAGACGCCCCCCAAGCAGGGGCCCCAATGCCTCCCACCACAACAAGGGTCTCTCCCTAAGGGTACACAAGAGCAACTGGCGGCTGCATCCGACAGCTCCCATGAGACAGAACAAATCCCAGAGGAGTACTAAGACCTTGCAGAGGTGTTTAGCAAGGCCGAGTGTGACATTCTGCCCCACCACCATGAGGCCAATTGCACCATCGAGATCATCCCTGGGGCGAAACTAGCTAAACCCAAATTGTATGCCATGACACCCCGTGAAATGCAAGAAATGCGGAACTACATAGATAAGAACCTACAAAGGGGTTTCATTGAGCCAGCCAAACCACCGGTCGCAGCACCGGTCCTCTTCAAAGAGAAGAAAGACAGCTCTATGCGCCTGGTGGTTGATTTTAGAAGTATCAACACTGTCTGCATACACAACTTATATCCCCTTCCCCTCATGAAAGACATGCTAGCCCACCTGGCCAAAAGGAAAGTTTTCACCAAACTAGACCTCCGCGAAGCCTACTACCGGGTACGCATCAGGGAAGGAGATGAGTGGAAAACAACATTCAACTGCCCCCTAGGGAGTTTCCAATTTAAGGTGATGCCATTTGGACTGCAGGGAGCCCCGGCGGTGTTCATGCAATTGATAAATGAGGTTCTACATGAGCACCTCTATAAGGAGGTCCTCGTCTACCTAGATGACATTCTCATTTACATGGAAACCATAGATGAACACATACCCCTCATCTGCCAAGTGCTGGAAAAACTGCTGGGGGCGAACCTATATGTCAAGCTATCAACATGTGAGTTTCACCAGTCACGGCTAGACTACTTAGGCTACCGAGTGTCAAACGAGGGGATAGAAATGGACCCAGACAAAGTACAATCAGTTCTAAACTGGCAACCCCCTTGCACCCGCAGACAACTGCAAAGCTTCCTGGGGTTCGCGAACTTCTACAGACAATTCACCCCCTCTTTGCAAGAATTGCCAAACCTCTGACAGACCTCCTAAAAACAGGGAGTCCAGCAACAAAACCCCGCCCAGGACAACCTCTACAGTGGGACCTAGCCTGCCAACAGGCATTCAAAACACTAAAAGAAATGTTTGCAAAAGAACCGGTCTTAAAGCATCCTGACCCCGAACAACCCTTCGTCATCCAAGCAGATGCCAGAGATGTGGCAGTGGGGGCTGTGCTACTCCAAAAGAACAGCCAAGGGAACCTACAGCCTTGTGCCTCACATCCCGCAAACTCACCGACACAGAAAGACGATGGGCGGCATGGGAAAAGGAAGCGTTCACACTGAGATGGGCGCTGTTGACCTGGCGACACTTGCTAGAAGGAGGCCAGAGACTGTTCGAAGTTTGGACTGACCATAAGAATCTGGAAGCCCTCAGGACCCCACGGAAATTGTTGCCTAGGCAAGTCCGGTGGGCCCAATACTTCAATCGTTTTAACTTCGAGCTGAAACACATCCCAGGGGGGAAGAACTTTCTGGCCGATGCCCTCTTCCAAATGCCTCAATACAACAGTGAGCGGGAGCAGGTAGTGAATGCCATCATCCCCTCTGCCCAAGGAGTAAGTCAAGTAGTCACCAGATGGCAACGTTGCGACCAGCAAGGCCAACCTGCAAGTGACTTAACGACAAGACTCAAAAATGAAACATTGACAGACCCCTGGTTCCAAGACAATCAACATCTCTTGACAAAAAGGGATGACCTAGCATGGAAGGGAACAAAACTCTATGTCCCAGAGACTCTACGTACCCTGATCCTCAAGAGAAGCCATGATGTTAAACCAGCGGGACATTTTGGTTTCCTAAAGACTCTGCACTTAGTACCAGAAAGACAGTTCTGGTGGCCCCACATGAGAAAGGACGTAGACAGTTATGTGAAAAGTTGTATCATCTGTGCCATGATGAAGAAACGACCAGGAAGCCCTCCCGGGCTGCTGCAGCCAGTAGCTGAACCGACAAGACCATGGGAGGAGATTGCAATGGATTTCATAGTAGAACTGCTGAGGAGTGGTGGAAACACAGTGATCTGGACTGTAATAGATATATTCTCCAAACAGGACACTTTATACCCTGCAGCAGGCTACCCTCAGCCCGCCAGTTATCCAAACTGTTCCTGAAACACATCTACCACCTGCATGGAGTAGCCAGAAGTATCATCTCTGACCGAAGGGTCCAGTTCACAGCAAAATTCTGGAGGGAGTTCCTACGATCCATAGGATCATCCCAAGGCCTCAGCTCAGCATTTCACCCAAGCACCAATGGGGGGACGGAGAGACTGAATGCCATGATAGAGCAATACCTAAGATGCTATGTCAACTACCAACAGTCCAATTGGGCAGACCTTCTATCTTTTGCGGAGGTCGCGTATAATAATGCTGTTAATACCGTGCTGTTATATAGCACGGTATTAACCCCGTTTAAAATAGTGAGTGGTGTTAGGATATGGTTTGAGCCTAACAAGTTGTCCAGGCAATATATGTGTTCTGTGACTTTAATGTGAATATGTATTGTGTGACTTTAAAGTTTTCCTGATGATTCATTGTAATACTGAGTCATGCTGTAATTAGTTGTGAACATATTTAAGAAAGGTACTGTAACGTATTCAGTTGATGATAAGCTACCATAGTGTGAGGAGTTGCTATCCATTGTGCTATCATCGTTGGATGGATCTGCTACCATCATGGTTTGTGAACCAGAGTGAGTTTGTTATTCTAACCAACTACTGTTTGTGTGGTAAGAAGATTTTGTATCACTGGACTGATTTAACTGGCAAAGACTTGGATTTGTTTAAAGACTATGAGATTGTTTTTTCACTATAAAGTAAACTTTTGATAAACCAGTTTGCACATCTCTTATTCATTGCTCTCAGCAACGTTTCCTTGTGCATTTACTCTGCTGGTTGGTAATACAACACCAATATCCTTAACAAGTGGTATGGATTTCGTCCCCATGCCAGAGTACCAAAGGGAGCCCCCTTCCTCAGTCAGCTTGACCGATTGGATGGCAATGTTACTTGTTATGTTACTTGTTATGACAATGTTACTCATCATACTTGTATGGCTTATACCTCGGCAGATTTGCTTGCGCTGCGAGATGCCCCCTCTCGCGGCGATGGCCTTCCACTCTATCGAAGGCCTACCTTAAGGACGGGCTTTGGAGCCCCGAGAGGTGGCATGTTTTAAAGCGGGGATTGAGGGGTTTTTTAATTAGGGTTTTTAATAATCTTTTAAGGGGAACTGGAAGGGCGACCAAAGGGGATGGGGGGTGTAATCCACCTAGGTCAGGGCCCAGCCTGGCACAGGGTAACGGTTTAGAGGGCGCAGGACGAGGGATTGGGGATGTCATCAGCACGGTGGATGGGAGGGGCAGATATGGTGGGAGCAGAGGACCTTATCTTGTGTCGGGGGTGCGCACTCGCTACTTGAGAGTGATTGCACGCCCCGGTCCTCAAGGCTCCCCTCGGATACTAGGTGGCTCAGATACTCAGGACCTGGGCCTCCGGCTGATGCTGTGCAACCCCAGGTCCGCGGTAAATAAGGCCCCCCTCATTTACGATCTTATTCAAGAGGGGGGAGCGGACCTGGCGGGTATTACGGAGACCTGGTTGGGCCCGGAGGGAGGGGTCCCTCTGGTTGAGATGTGTCCACCAGGCTTCAGAGTATTCCATCAGCCGAGGGCCCAGGGGAGGGGCAGGGGGTGGCGGTTATTATTAACGAAGGTCTGGGTCTGAGGGAGACAACTGTGCCACAGATTGCCGGATGTGAGTCCCTCTTTGTGAGATGGGGTCATGGGGTTCAGATGGGCTTGCTGCTTACGTACCTGGCTCCCTGCCGCGTGGCAACGGCCCTGCCCGAGCTACTCGACGTGATAGCCACGGTGGCAGTTGATACACCCAGGCTTATGGTCATGGGTGATTTCAATCTGCCGTCCGTTGGTGAAATGTCAGAGATGGCTCGGGAGTTCATGGCTTCCATGACGGCCATGGACCTGACCCAGTTAGTTCATGGCCCCACTCACAGAGGGGGACACATGCTGGACCTGATTTTTGTCTCTGGCCAGTGGTTGAGTGGTCTTATTATAGGGGATATAGACATGAAACCCTTGTCATGGTCAGATCACTCACTCCTTCGTCTGGACCTTCGAACCGCTACACCCCGCTGCAGGGAGGCGGACCCAATTAGATGGATCCGCCCCAGGCGCCTGATGGATCCTGATAGGTTCCAGACAGAGCTTGGGCCAATTCCTGAAGATCTGGCACACGACTCGGCCGAGGACCTGGTAGCTGCCTGGGATCGGGTGGCTGGTGGGGCCTTGGATCGAGTCATGCCTTTGCGGCCTCTGACCCGGTGACGATCCCTCGCGGCTCCTTGGTTCACCGAGGAGCTGAGGGAGATGAAACGCCAGAAAAGACGCCTAGAGAGCGGTTGGAGGGCCAGTCTCACTGTCGAGTCCTACCGGAGCTCGCCATCAATGGAGGGTGTGGGAGGAAAAGGAGTGGAGATAAGCAGCCGCAGCGAACACACAAATAGTTCCTGGATAGCAGCATTCAGGGCGATGATTGATGACGTTGCTGGGCCTCTCCGATTCTGCTGTCCTTGCTGCTCTGGTGCTCGCAGCTGTTACTGTTAAGGGAGTGGGGGGTGCTTGATTGATAATCACCGGATGTATGTTTAAGGGGCTGAGTTTTTGTTAAATAGCACTGTGGTGTGATTACACCCAGCGCTGACTTTGAACCAAAACACCGACTTGTACTTTACTTTTGACTGCAAGCTTATCATTGCCAAAGTAAACCCTGATTCTCTGTGCGTTACTGGTGATTATTTCCTATCGCAGTTCTGAACGAACGACAAGCCAAGAGAAAGTCAGTGCTTGGTTCCTTTTCGCAAGAGGTGAGGAGTCCCTGTGGCTTGCAGCAAAGGGGGATATGGCAGAAGGGACAGCCTTGGAAGAGCAGGAGTGTGGTGGAGATGTGGAGGGCTGGAGGGAAAGACGATGGACTGAGGAGGATGAAGGGGATTGGGGGAATCCTGCCTCATCCGGTCCCAGCACCATGGATATGCTACGTGAGCGTTTTGGGGAATCTGGATTTCGTGACGCCCCATCCTGGCAGCCCTGGGTTGCAGGGCTGGAGCCTCCAGGTTCTTCTTGGCAGGATACAGGGGTGACTGCTTCGGAGACCCAATTCCGGCTCACAAGTCCTAAATTGAGGATGGAGCGGACCTCTAGACGATCCATGGACCAACCCCCTCCAGAACAAGACCAAGGTGCCTCGTCGGGAGACCTTGGAGCCGGTCCTGAGCCCCAACCAACGCAATTGGCAGGGGGCTTACCTGTTGGGGGTCGCGGGGCGACGAGGGACCGACCTAGGCAGGACAGGAGAGCGACTGGAGCAGCGAGGACCCCAGGCCCCATGCCTTGGCCTCCGGGGGCCCCGCCGGGGCTGTGGGTCCCGCAGGCTGTTTGGGGACCGCCTGCCCTGCAGACTTCCTTTGACGGAAGCCCTGAACGAGTGGCTCTTTTCTTAAGCCAGGTGATAAGCCATATGGACCAATATGGACAGTGGTATCCCTCCCAGTGGGCTATGGTGGTTGCTGTTACGGGGGTCCTGACGGGAGAAGCGGCTGAGTGGGTGGCAGGCCTCCATGCTAAACATGCAAGGGAACTCATGGACATGGGACGATTTCTGGAGGCTCTTCGTGCCAGATTTGAAGACGAAACAAGCGCCCAGGTTGCAGAGGGGGATTTGTTTGCGCTTAAGCAACGGGGCGTACCAGCAAAGGAGTATGTACAGGAGTTCCGAAAGATTGCGGCTCGGTTGGTGGGGTGGCCAGAACGTCTTCTGGTGCACCAATTCCATAAAGGACTAGACCGTGATTTACGGCAAGCCTGCGTGTACCGGGGCTTGCCCCCCAAGTTGAGTGTGTGGTACAAGGCAGCCATCGAATTGGATGTCGGTCTCCGAGAATTCCGTATACAGGGTGAAGGGGTTGCAAGTCAAGGAAAACGACCAGCAGAACGCACACAAACACCCAAGGAGACTAAACCGAATGCTGGCTCCGGCTTGGGGGAAAGGATCCAGCGGCCTGCGTTTCGTTGCTTCAGATGTAATCGCCTTGGTCATCGAGCAGCTGACTGTCCTCATCCCATGCCCCGCAACTCGGACCAAAACCCCCCTCCTAGAGCTGTGTTGAGAGGCAGAGGCCGACCAACATCCGAACGGTCCCAAATGACTCAAACATCCTGTATGGAGAGGGATCCCATGGCTACAGATACTAAGAAAGTGGTGGCGGAAAAATTCCCGATTGTGGCTGCGGATAGTGATGACGACGATGAGGACCAACACGACCCGATGGTGAGCGACCCCATCCGACCTTTTGTGGTACCAGTCGTACTCCGAAACCCACGGGCAACCACTGGATGCCGATATGAGGCATTGATTGACTCAGGGTGTACTCGTTGTTTAATTCGTAGGGCAATAGTTGACGAACTTGGGCTGCGGGTTGTGCGGTTGAGAACCCCTATTACATTTGAACAAATGGATGGTTCATTGCTGGGAGGGGCACCAGTGACTCATATAACAGAAAAGGTGCACCTCGATATTGGGGAGCATACCGAAACTATTCAGTTTATTATAGTGGAGAAAATGTTAGAACCAGTAATTTTAGGATTAGCATGGTTGGACAAGTGGGCTCCTACGATATGGTGGGAAGGGGGTTTTCGCAAACTTCGATTACCGTTGGGACCTCCCCCTACCAAGGAGGCAAAGGAGCCAGCAGGGGGAATAGAAGTAGAGAGCCCACCAGCAGACACGACGTATCCTAATGTGTATAAGGATCTCGCCAGAGTCTTTAGTGAGGAGGAATGTGAGACCCTGCCTCCTCACCGGCCTACGGATTGCAGTATTGAGTTAATACCCGGGGCGAAGCTACCCAAGCCCCGGATGTATTCAATGACACAACCCGAACTAAAAGAATTATGAAAATATATAGACAAGAACTTGGCCCGGGGTTTTATCACACCTAGTCGATCAAAGATGGCTGCCCCTGTCCTGTTTCGTGGGAAGAAAGATGGGGGTTTACGCTTATGCGTTGACTTCAGAGATCTCAATGCAGTGTGTGTGGAGCCCCTCTATCCACTTCCTTTAATGAAGGACCTGTTAGCTGCCCTAGCCACCGGTCGTATCTTTACGAAACTCGACCTACGCGAAGCGTATTATAGGATACGAATCAAACCAGGGGATGAGTGGAAAACAACATTCAATTGTCCCTTGGGAAGCTATCAGTTCCAGGTCATGCCGTTCGGACTACAGGGCGCCCCTGCGGTGTTCATGCAGTTCATCAATGAAATGCTGCATGAACATCTGTACAGGGGTGTCCTTGTATATTTGGATGACATCTTAATTTACACGCAAACTGAAGAGGAACATATATCTCTGGTCCGACAGGTCTTAGACAAATTATTAGCTGCTAGGCTGTACGTGAAACTATCCAAATGTGAGTTTCACAAAAAGAGGATAGATTATCTAGGCTATAGAATATCAGAGAGCGGGGTAGAGATGGATCCCAGAAAAGTCCAGGCAGTGCTTGAATGGCAGGCCCCTAGAACCAGAAAGCAATTGCAGAGCTTTCTAGGCTTTGCAAACTTCTATCGGCAGTTCATTCCCAGATTTGCTGAAATAGCCCTACCACTAACGGATCTGTTACGGACCAAACCGGCCACGGCTAAACCAAAGCCGGGACAAGCGTTGACGTGGTCGTCAGCGTGTCAAATGGCTTTCGAGCAGTTAAAAACACTCTTTGCTCAAGAACCAGTACTCAAGCATCCAGACCCAACGCAGGCATTCGTAGTCCAGGCAGATGCTAGCGACGTGGCTGTAGGAGCAGTACTCCTACAAAGAACACAGCAGGGAGGGTTACAACCTTGTGCCTATACGTCTAAAAAGTTAACCACGACAGAGCAGGCATGGGCGATCTGGGAAAAAGAGGCATTCGCGGTCCGTTGGGCGTTGATGACATGGCGACATCTCTTGGAGGGGGCGTCTCATCCTTTTGAGGTATGGGCGGACCATAAAAACTTAGAAGCCTTACAAACGCCCAGGCGACTATCTCCCAAACAGATAAGGTGGGCACAATATTTTCAGCGTTTCTCTTTCCGGTTGCGGTATGTTCCTGCTGGGAAAAACTTCCTGGTTGATGCGCTGTCCCGGATGCCACAGTATAATAGCAAGCGAGAGGAAGTGATAGAACCTCTAATTGCACCTTCCCAAATCCTATTAAGACTTACAGAAGTAGATGGTCACTTACGTACCGAGTTTAAAACAGCTTTACAACAGGATCAATGGGTAATCCAAAACCCCTCTATGGTTAGCTATAATGATGGAATAGCGTGGAGGGAGAATAGAATATATGTTCCAGAACGTTTACGGAACGTAGTGTTATGCAGGTGACATGATGCCAAGTCAGCAGGCCATTTTGGGTATTTAAAAACTCTACACCTTGTGAGGAGGCAATTCTGGTGGCCACGAATGCGTAAGGACATAGAAACATACGTAAAAGGTTGCACAACCTGTGCAACCGCCAAACCCTGGTCTGGACGACCGTTAGGACTATTACAGACAGTCGCGAATCCTAGCAGGCCTTGGGAAGAGATCGCTATGGATTTCATAGTCGATCTCCCCCCTAGCCATGGCCACACTGTAATTTGGACGGTGGTAGATCTGTTTTCGAAACAGGCCCACTTTGTGCCATGTAAAAGCATACCATCTGCGCGACAATTAACCGAACTCTTTTTACAACATATCTATCGTCTCCATGGAGCACCTAAGAGGATTATATCCGACCGCGGTGTTCAATTCACCTCTAAGTTTTGGAGACGATTTGTCCGTTTAATTGGGTCCTCTCAAGGGTTAAGTTCAGCATTCCACCCGAGCACTAATGGGGCGGCTGAACGGGCCAATGCCATGGTCGAAAGATATATCAGATGCTACGTTTCTTACCAGCAGACGAATTGGTCAGGACTCCTGCCTTTCGCCGAAGTGGCATATAACAACATACCTCACCACAGTACTGGGTTCTCCCCTTTCCAAGTAATATATGGCCGAGAGTTTTCAGCCATTCCAGAGTTAGATCCCCCTATGATAGACGGTGACACGCCACGCGGTTGGGCCGATAAAATTAGTCATGTATGGCCAAGTGTAAAAACAGCATTACAAAAGGCAGCAGACGAGTACAAAAAATATGCAGACAAGAAAAGAGCTGATCCAAAACCATTCCGGATAGGAGACAAAGTATACTTATCTACGAAATACCTTAAACTCCGACTGCCCAGTAAAAAATTAGGACCTAAATATATAGGACCATTTCCCATAACACAAGTCATCAATCCCGTAACCGTAGCTCTTAAATTTCCCCCTCTGTTCAGTAGGATACATCCCGTATTCCATAGCAGTTTGGTGAAACCGGTGACGATAGAAAGGCCAGGTACCTCGACTACTCCACCGGGTCCCGTGCACACCAACCAATATGAGATAGACCGAATATTGGACTCCAGGGTTCGTAGGGGGATGTTACAATATCTTGTGCGGTGGAAAGGATACCCTGTAACACAGGCCTCGTGGGTGGCAGCACCCGATGTTCACGCTGCCCGATTGATACAACGGTTCCATCGGAAATACCCAGACAAACCTAATACAGGATCGTAACAGTGACTAACATTTGTATGCTTTCTATTTATCGATGAGCTCCCGGTAGGGGGGGCCGCCTGTCGAGTCCTACCGGAGCTCGCCATCAATGGAGGGTGTGGGAGGAAAAGGAGTGGAGATAAGCAGCCGCAGCGAACACACAAATAGTTCCTGGATAGCAGCATTCAGGGCGATGATTGATGACGTTGCTGGGCCTCTCCGATTCTGCTGTCCTCGCTGCTCTGGTGCTCGCAGCTGTTACTGTTAAGGGAGTGGGGGGTGCTTGATTGATAATCACCGGATGTATGTTTAAGGGGCTGAGTTTTTGTTAAATAGCACTGTGGTGTGATTACACCCAGCGCTGACTTTGAATCAAAACACCGACTTGTACTTTACTTTTGACTGCAAGCTTATCATTGCCAAAGTAAACCCTGATTCTCTGTGCGTTACTGGTGATTATTTCCTATCACAGTTCTGAACGAACGACAAGCCGAGACTCGCTGAATCTGACCGAACACTGGTAAGGTCGCATATTAAGACCTACCTAGTGGCGATAAAGACGGCAAAGTTTAACTACTTTTCCGCCTCTATTGCATCATCAGGGAATCGTCCGGCCGCCCTGTTCAGGGTAACCCGCTCCCTGCTCCATCCGGGAGCGCGGGAGGATCCCTTGGAAGGCAGGGCGGAGGATTTCGGACAATACCTGTATGACAAAATCGCTCAGATCCGGGGGGATTTGGACTCTGACTGGGTAGATCAGGGCAGGGTGACGAGGAATAGTCTTGAGAATGTTACCTGGGAGGAGTTTGATGCTGTGACTCCGGATGATGTGGACAGGATTTTGGGGAGACTTAGTGCGGCCACATGTTTACTGGACCCGTGTCCCTCCTGGTTGGTACTGGCCTCCCGGGAGGTTACACGAGGCTGGCTCCAGGGTGTTATCAACGCTTCGTTGAGTGAGGGTCACTTCCCCGCCGCCTTAAAAGAAGCGGTGGTGAGGCCTCTCCTCAAGAAGCTGTCCCTGGATCCGGCAATATTGGCCAACTATCGTCCTGTCTCCAACCTTCGCTTCCTGGCGAAGGTTGTTGAGAGTGTGGTCGCGCGACAGTTTCCACAATTCTTGGAGGAAACATCCTATCTAGATCCGTTCCAGTCGGGTTTCAGGCCTGGACACAGCACGGAAACGGCATTGGTCGTGTTGGTTGATGATCTCTGGAGGGCTCGGGACAGGGGTTGTTCCTCTGTTCTGGTCCTGTTAGACCTCTCAGCAGCTTTTGATACCATCGACCATGGTATCATGCTGCACCGGTTGGAAGAGTTGGGGATGGGGGGCACCGTATTACAGTTCGTGTTGGCAGGGGGGCAGAGGTCGATCTCAAGGCCTCTTATATGTGGAGTGCCTCAGGGGTCGGTCCTCTCGCCCCTCCTGTTCAACATTTATGTGAAGCCGCTGGGTGAGATCATCCGTGGCTTTGGGGTGAGATACCACCAGTACGCTGATGACACCCAGCTGTACATCTCCACCCCAGGCCACCCCAACGATGCCCTTGAAGTGATGTCCCAGTGCCTGGAGGCTGTGCGGATCTGGATGGGGAGGAACAGGCTCAGGCTCAACCCTTCCAAGACTGAGTGGCTGTGGCTCCCGGCATCCCGATATAGTCAGTTGACTCCATCACTGACTATTGGGGGCGAGTCGTTGGCCCCCACAGAGAGGGCTCGCAATCTGGGAGTCCTCCTGGATAGGCAGCTGTCCTTGGAGGAACATCTGACGGCTGTAACCAGGGGGACCTTTTGTCAGGTTCGCCTGATCCACCAGTTGCAGCCCTTTCTTGATCGGGATTCCCTGTGCACAGTCACTCATGCCCTCGTCACCTCTCGCCTTGACTACTGCAACGCTCTCTACATGGGGCTCCCCTTGAGGAGCACCCGGAGGCTCCAACTGGTCCAGAATGCAGCAGCGCGGGTAGTGACGGGAGCAGCCTGGCGCTCCCATGTAACACCGCTCCTGCGCGAGCTGCACTGGCTCCCAGTGGTCTTCCGGGTGCGCTTCAAGGTGTTGGTTATCACCTTTAAAGCGCTCCATGGCATAGGGCCTAGCTATCTTCGAGACCGCCTGCTGCCACCGACGATCTCCCATTGACCCGTGCGCTCCCACAGAGAGGGCCTCCTCGGGGTGCCATCAGCCAAACAGTGCAGGCTGGTGACCCCCAGGGGGAGGGCCTTCTCTGTGGGGGCACCTACCCTCTGGAATCAATTGCCTCCAGAGATAAGGAGAATCCAAGACCTCAGTGCCTTCCGCCGTGCCCTTAAAACCTTCCTTTTCCAGCAAGCCGGGCTGGCCTAATTTTTTAAGTGTTTTTAAGTGTTTTGTTTATTGTTTTTAATTAATGGGGCCAAATTTATATATGTATATTTTAACTGTATTTTAATATTTGTACTTGATGTTTTTACTTGGCTGTTCACCGCCCTGAGTCCTCAGGGAGAAGGGCGGTATACAAATTCAAAATAAAATAAAATAAATAAAATAAATAAAAATGTTGAGAGAAACTTGGGAGAACGTTAAGAGGGCGTT
The DNA here is from genome assembly GCF_059756535.1 of Pantherophis guttatus. NCBI lineage: Eukaryota > Metazoa > Chordata > Lepidosauria > Squamata > Colubridae > Pantherophis > Pantherophis guttatus. Next base: position 2,213,513 of record NC_142064.1, read on the forward strand.
GGCCAAGGTGGCACAATCCTATAAGAAACAGGCAGACAAGCACCAAACTCCCCAAAGACCATTTCGAGTGGGAGAGAAAGTCTACCTCTCCACCAAGTATTTGAGACTTAGACTCCCGAGTAGGATACTGGGCCCGAAATTTATAGGACCATTCCTATAGTAAAAGTAATCAACCCGGTTACAGTACAACTGCAGTTGCCCCGACTACTAGGGAAGATACATCCCGTTTTCCACAATAGCGTCCTGAAGCCTGTGGTGGGGTCAACTTTAAGGCCGGTGCCACGTAACCCCCCAGGGCCCCTGGTCATTGGGGGCACACTCACTATGAGGTACAGTGAATTCTCGATTCGAGATGGCACAGGGGGCGCCTCCAATATTTAATTAAGTGGAAGGGTTATCCATTGTCAGAGGCTTCCTGGGTGAAGAGCACAAACATCCAAGCTGACCGCCTTATAGCCAAATTCCATGCAGATCACCCGGACAAGGCGGGAGGGGGCGGGACACACCCTCGGACGGGGTAACGGTACTTAACTTGTTGTTTGTCTTGCAACAGGCCTCCCTGGAAAAATGAAGGGGGAGGGGCCAGATGTCAGCACTCCAAACTACATTTGTTCCAGTGCTGACATAAGGAGGAGAAGAGGGGGCAGCTGGCAAGAGGACACTTGACTTTTCACCTACTTATTTTCCCTGACGATAATATCCCCTAGGAGATGGGATGGGAGGGGGGACATTCCTGGGAGCTGAAGTAGTAGATATGGGGAGAGTGATTTGGAAGATGGCCAATGAGATGCAGAGAATTGGGGAACGGAACGGGAAGGTTTCGGGTCAGGAAGTCAGTGTTGGCTACGATATAATCAGGGACAGATTGTCGTGCTTAATAAATGAAAGATTTCATCAAAGACTATTTGTTTGGAAATGCAATTTATTTGAGACGACACTGAAACCTGACACTTACATTCAAGGCTGTGTCCGCCGTCACTGTATTGGTTGTCTGGGTAGTAGCCCGCCCAGACAGCATTGGTGGCATTTCAGATGCAACCGGAACTAGCAATGCTGCAGTTGAGGGGGGGATAAAACTTCCAGCTGCCTGATCTAAAGCAGTTTGGCCAGTAGGTTTAGGTTTAGGTTTATTAAATTTGTATACTGCCCTTCTCCCAAAGGACTCAGGGCAGTGAACAGCCAAAATTAAAATACATACAGTATAAAAATTAAAATAAATTAAAACAGAATTAGATCACTTTGACTTCCCCAAATTTTAAAACCCTTTATCCAAAAAATAGCCCATTAAAATTTTAAGCCAGCCTGGCTTGCTGAAATAAGAAGGTCTTCAACGCTCGGCGGAAAGTACAGCAGTCCGGGATCAGTCATATTCCTGGGAGTAGCTCGTTCCAGAGGGCAGGTGCCCCCACAGAGAAGGCTCTCCCCTTGGGAGTCGTCAGTCGACATTGCTTGACCGATGGCACCCTGAGAAGACCCTCTCTGTGGGAGTGGATTGGTCGGTGGGAGGTTATCGGTGGCAGAAGGTGGTCTTGTAAATACCCGGGCCCTAAGCCATGGAGCGCTTTAAAGATGAGAACCAATACCTTGAAGCGCACCCGGAAGACCACCGGGAGCTAGTGCAGTTCGCGCAGAAGAGGTGTTTCATGGGAGCGCCATGTCGCCCCCATAATTACCCGCGCGGCTGCATTCTGGACCAGCTGGCACCTCCGGGTGCTCCTCAACGGGAGCCCCATGTAGAGAGCATTGCAGTAATCCAGGCGAGAGGTGACGAGGGCATGAGTGACCGTGCATAAGGAGTCCCGATCCAGAAAGGGCGTATCAGGCAAACCTGATAAAAAGCCCCCCTGGCCACAGCCGTCATATGCTCTTCTAAAGACAGCCGTGCATCCAGGAGGACGCCCAAGTTACGAGCCTTCTCCGTGGGGGCCAATGACTCGCCCCCAATAGCCAGTGATGGCACCAGCTGGCTATATCAGTAGATGGTGCCATAATATTTGGCGGGAAATTTAAAACAGACAGTCCTTTGTTTCCTGCCTTGGGTTTACAGCCAGCGAGGGGGGTTACAGGAGAAGTTTGAAAATCCCTTACCAGCCTGGTGTTTTCAGTCCTGTCTCGAGCTGCCACTGGCATAGTTGCTGCTTGCATCAAGACACTGAAATCAGCAGCTGGATTCTGACACGTTGTAGGGAGACCAAGGGTTCGAAGTATTATTGACCTCACTTCATCTTCTCCCACCGGTCTTACACTCGATGCCATTGGAGATGCCCATCCACCTACTACTCCTCCAAGCGGGGGAAAATCACTTTCTGCAACATGCATCTCAAGAGCTGGGGCATCTGCTTCGAAACTCACAGCTTCTTCGCTCTCCTGCACAACCGTTGCTTGAAGTCCTCCAGCTGAGGCCATCCTGGCTTGTTCTTCCATCAATCGGCCTTGGAGTTGTTCACTCTTAGTAAAGGCCCGTGTCTCGACTTTATCCTGTTGCATTGGTTTGAGGGTGGGCATACTAGTGCATTGTGCTACGAATCAGGTCCATTGAACCATCCTCTGTTACCAATTGTGAAGGAAAGGTTCTGTATTCAAATGGACCATGACCCGATACGCACACAAACGCACTGAAGCATGGAAATTGACAGAGGAGCCTTGAAAAACTACTTGGTTTAATAAAAACACATAAAAACAAAACCTACAAGAAGGCACCAACAGCCTAAAAGATTCTCCTTTCAGCAAAGTCCATTAGCTCTAATCTTCTTCCCAAGCATGGGAGGCTCTCTGTGTTCTTTGTCAGTCTTCTCAGGAGCAAGGCAGTGACTCAGCTCTTTGTAGCAACTTCAGCTCTGGAGTAAGGTCTCAGGTGAGGTCTCTGGCCATGATCTGCTGCTTTCTGATGGGCTCTGCAGTGAACTCTGCTCTCATGCTCTGCTGCTGCTTATATATTGATCAACAGATCGTTAGAAAGTGCGGGAAACTCAGAGCCAGGAAGTTGTGCTCTGATTGGTTCATTCAAACTGTTCAAACCAATCAATCAATTAACTGCAGCAATATGCTAAGAGGTTTTTCCTCTCACAGAAATGCTGTGGAAAACAGCCCTAAGTCACTTTTTCTGTGCCATTGTAACTTTGAATGGTCACTAAATGAACTGTTGTAAGTCAAGGGCTACCTTACCCCAAGGCAGCCTGGGTTTCCTTTCTTTTCGTTCTCCACTTCCTGCCAAGTTTTTCCAAATACTTCCAGCAGATGGTGGCATAATCTTATGAGTCTTCCCTCAGACAAGTTCTGTAAAAAAATACTAATCAGAATTTGATTTTGGAATGTTGGAATTTCCCGATATATACGGCATACCTTGTTTGGACTTTCTTGAACATGTCCCAGTCAGTTTCTCAGCATGATCAGTTTTTCTTTGCCTCCTTCCGGATTTCTTTCTTTCTTTTTTAAAATCTACCTCTTCCCCTACTTCCTGGTTGTCGGTCTCTCAGCCCTTGAAGACTTCCTGACCATGCTAGGATTTTAGAAGAGCAGAAAAAGGCAGATGGGTGCTTGTATCTGCTGAAAAAGAGATCACTTGGAAACCAAATTATATTTCAGAAAAACTGCTCGGAAGGGGAATGTTGGGAGTGCCTCCTAGGACAATTCCTACATCAGTTTAGGACACATAATAGGAAACGTGCCTTCAATTTGTCCCTAATTCCTTCTCTGTCGGTGCTAATGAAAGACAAAGAGAAGAAAATGAAAGGTTAATGTTGATTAAATGAAGGCAAATATATGCGTCCCAGGATAATGTCTATGGAGACTCTCAGTCATCCAAGTCATGGTTGTCCCAAAGGTGCCTTTTCAAGAGGCAACTGGACTTCCTCGGTTTTTCTTTGAAGACGTTTTGCTTCTCATCCAAGAGAGCTGAAGAAGCTTCTTGGATGAGAAGCAAAATATCTTCAAAGGAAAACCAGAAAGTCGAGTTGCCTCTGGAAAAAGCAGCTTTGGGAGTCCCAGG